>NC_057799.1:243021439-243068490 GCF_018294505.1 Triticum aestivum
GGCGCCCGGGCTGCCATGTGGCGGCGCATGGTTCGCTGCGGCCGTCGGTGGCGATTTGTCCGGTGCGGCGCGAGGAGCGGGTTAGGGTTCGTCTGCGATTCGTTTACGGGAGGGGAAGGAGTTTTATAGGTAGAGGGAGCTAGGAGAGTCCAAATGAGGTGCGGTTTTCGCCCACACGATCGTGATCGAACGACCTAGAGCATGGAAGAGAGTTTGGTGGGTTTTGGGCTGGTTTTTAGGGGGTTTTTTGCTGCACACACAAATGGACCTTGCGGATGCCCGGTTAACCGTTGGAGTACCAAACGACCTCCAAATGGAACGAAACTTGACCGGTGGTCTCCGGGTGGTATATTAAGGCCACTTGACAAGCCTCGGTCCATTCCGAGAATGTTTGACACCCGCTCACGAAAGAAAACAAGAGGGGTGCACCGGAGGAGATAGGAGCGCCAGATTGCAAAACGGACAACGGGGAAAATGTTCGGATGCATGAGACGAACACGTATGCAAATGCAATGCACATGATGACATGATATGAAATGCATGACATGAACAAAATACAAAACGAAAGACAAAACCCGACCACGGAGGGAATATCATAACACATAGCCGAAAATGGCAAGAGTCGGAGTTACAAATATGGAAAGCTACATCCGGGGTGTTACATGGTGCCTTGCATTGCTTACTTTATACATCAAATATGTCAACTTCTTAGTTTAGACATGCTTTGTGTGAATGCCATCTGTTTAGGTTATTCATCGTTTATGTGAATGATGCAATGCTATCTTGTTTAGCCAGGCATCATATATGTGAATTTTGCAATGCCACCCTGCTTAGCCAGTCATCTTATATGTGAATTATATCAGGCCATCCTTTTTTCCGTTACGTATTACATTTGTCAACAATGTTAGTACATTCAACTACTCTTCGTGTGCATCAGCCATTTGACACGGTGATGGAAAATTCCGGAGTGAAAACAAGGTCTTCAGAGCAGACTATGCTATCTGACGAAGCGCATATCTCGCTGGTTACAAATAGCTGCTTAGAGGAGGATTCAGAGACAGATGACCAGTCCTATTCCCCCCCCGAGGTGCATGCTCTAACTTGGCCGGGTTATGTTGCTCATATCGTGCGTATGGTATCTTGCATTGCTATGTCATTTGCTTAGTTTAGACATGATTTGTGTGAATGCCACCTGTTTAGTGTCTAATTACCATATATGTGAATTATGCAATGCCATCTTTTTGCAAGATATTATATATGTGAAAGATGCGATGCTATCTTGTTGCAAGGCATTATATATGTGAATTATGCAATGCCATGCTGTTTAGCCAAGCGTCATATATGTGAATTATATCATGCTGTCCTTTTTTTGTATTTCTCATTGCTTTTGTCGACAATGTTTGTATATTCAACTGCTCTTCCTGTGCGTCAGCCATTTGAATTGGTGATGGAGAAATCTGGAGTGAAAACAAGGTCTTCAGAGCAGACAATGCTACCTTGTGAAGCAGATATGTTGCTGGTTACAGATAGCTCTTCAGAGGAGGATTCAGAGGCACATGACCAGTCCTATTATCCTCCTGAGATGTATGCTCAACCTTGGCAGGGTTATATTACTCATATCATGCATATGTTGTATTACAATGCTTAGTTTTTACATCATATACATGATATTGAATGCTATCTCCTTAGTTGACACATCATATATGCGATTTCCCTCAGCTCACTTCCTTAGTATATAAATCATATATTTGAATTATATCATGCCATGATGTTTACATAGACAGCATGTATCTGAATTATGGCATGCCAACCCATTTTCTAAAGACATAATATAGTTATATCATCTCATCCTGTTCACATAGTCATCATATTTCGAATTATGTCATTCTATCCATGAATTATATCATGCCATCATGTTTCCATCTATGGCATGTTTGTGATTTATGGCATGCCAACCACTTTAATAGACACATCGTATAGTTATATCATGTCATCCTGTTTACATAGTCATCATATTTTGAAGTATGTCATTCTATCCTGTTTAGTTAGGCATCATACATGTGAAATTGTATCATGCTATCCTGTTTAATTAGCCATCATATATTTGAAATTATGTCCTGCTATTCTGTTTGGTTAGACAACATAAATGTGAATTATTTCATGCCCTGTTTTCTTCCCTACTATCCATTGCACCTGTCTATCTTACAATGTCTGTACATTCAATTACTTTTCTTGTTTATCAGCCATTTCAATTGGAGGGGGTGATGGCAATATCTGTGGGAGTAAAAACATGGTCTTCAGAAAAGATCGTGCTACCTGTCGACGAAGATAGAACCACGGTTGTACTTGCCCAAGAACCAGCCCCACCACATATAACCCAGACTCACGCAGATTGTACCCCTACCCAGTTGGACAGAGAACCAGCTACACCCCTTCTAACCCCAACCCCAGCAGATAGTAACCCAGTTCCCGTTGACACAACACCGTCTCCACCACAGAGCACTCAAACACGAGCAATTAGTAAGGCAACTGCAGTGCCCAAAGCACGAGCACCACCACTCCGAACCCCAAGTCAATGCTTAAAGCAGAAGAGGAATTGTTCTAAAGTCAGGTTCCGAAGCTATGGTTCATACTACTTTGCTCTTGCATCACTGTATTTACTCATACCAACTAATTTCAAATTTGAAGGATGCAATTGAAACTCCAATGGCGCAACAGGTATGTTTTAAACCTGTTTCTTTAACGTGTTTGCTGTTGTAACTTGCTCTATGTTGATTTCAGTTTCAATTGAATAAACAGTTATGTTCTCATGCCATGCACATTACAGGTGTTGTTATTGCTGTGTAGTTTCCCACACTTATATTCTGTCTATGCTGCTTTGTCTTAAATTGATATGATTCGAATTGTATCTATCTTGATTGGGAAACATAAACTAGAATGATATAGACCATACAGTGACCATACTACATAGATATATGTTTGTTTCATGCTGTTATCCTGTCCACCTTACTACTGAACTGGTTTACCAAAATGAGTTTCATATACTACATTGTAAACCTGTGATGTGTTTGTTTGTTTCTCCTTTAGAACGCGGATAAAATATTGGAGAAGAGTACCCCGTTATGCAATGGTAAAGGAAGTAATGCAGATCAGGTTCAAGATAGTGAGACATCCCTGTTGTTCTCCAAGAAAGCTGATAAAAACTATATTGAAGACACTGAGACAACCCCAAAGTCCTGTCTTGATGTAGTGTTCGAGTTACTGGCTACTACTGCTGGCACCAGCTCTTCGAACTCGCTGCCTGAATCAGTTCGGCTTCTTGAGTCTCAACTTCAAGTTGAAAGACACCGATCAGATGTTATGCGACAGGAAGCCGAAGGACTGAGGAAGTCCCTGCAGAATTCAGATGCATACTTTCTGGTGCAACAGCAAGTGCTGGAGGATTTAAGCGCCAAACAAGAGAAAGTTAATAAGCTTGCTAAGCATCTTGCCAGCATTATGGGTACCCAGGATATTGTTTCTTGAGCTCTTCTGAAGTGGTTTCAGTTTTGGACTTGTTTTGCTGCGGCGTTTATATGCTGCTTTGTTCCCTATATTTGCACTTGTGGCGAACTTTGATGCCCAGTGGATGTAATATGTGTAATCGCCGTGATAGCCTAGCATAAGTTGCTTGCTTATTTATTTCCGTTGTCTTATTTATTTATTTATTTATTTAAGTACAGTCCTTTTTCCGCGGTTTGCTAGTGGCCGGAATAACCTATTTTTTAAAACTAGGCCACATTAACAATGGGCTACATATTTACTTTAGTTAACATGGGCCTCCTTCGGGCCGTAGAAACAATGGGCCTTCTAAGGGCCGTAGAAACAATGGGCCTTCTAAGGGCCGTAGATACAATGGGCCTTCTACGGGGCGTAGACACAATGGGCCTTCTACGGGCCGTATCATCAATGGGCCTTCTACGGGCCGTATGATCGGTTGGCCAAACATGGGCCAATAACAGACCGCATTATGGCCGTAAATGGGCTAGAGTTGAAATCGTCCGTTCATGGGCCGACCATAACGGGCCGTCGTTAATAGGCCGTATTTGATGACGCTATGAAAACGGCCAAACGTATTAACGGGCCACAAATGGGCCGACTGTAACCACGGGCTGTATTTGACCCACAAGCAGAAAATGACAGTAATGGGCCGAAAGTAAACGAATGCTGGAAATGAGCCCAAGATTAAATGGGCCCTGAGAAGGCCGAAAGATAACATGGCTGGAAACGGCCCAACGGAATAATGGGCCGTTAATGGGTATAAAGTGATACACTGTTCATTAGGGGCCAGTTTTACCACAGGCCATTAATGGGCCGAGGTTTACTAAGGGCCTCATATGGGCCAAAAGACGTCATGGGCCATACATGGGCCGAAAGTTAAAATGGGCTGGAACTATATTGGACAGCCGAGATGACGCTACTGGGCCTAATTCGGATAGGCCGTAAACGGGCCCTGGGTTAGCGGGCTGTAAATGGGCTATATGCGAACAGGCCGTTAACAGGCTTGCTGTGGGCCGGCCCGCCACCTTTTGACCAAGTCAAATGGGCCGGCCTTTTCACAGGAATGGGCCTCTGTTGGGCCGTGCCACGTGTCAACGTATCATAGGCGCTTTGCGTCCAATGAGTGGATGACATCTGTCCCAACGGTGAGCCGACACGTGTTTCCTCCAGCCAATGATGATTTTACACGTGGAAAATCCCCATTGGTCGGGGCTGTTAACGGGTTATCGGATCCAAAACCGGACCCGATAGCTTAACGGTGTTCCGTTACGGTGGATGCCACCTGTCGGTCACCCTTGACGAAAGAACTTCTGTGACGCGCGATTTATCGTCATGGAAGTGGACACTTTCGTGATGATAATTTTGGTAATGTCATCGAACACTTCTACGACAACACAGGTATGACTATCTTGATTCTGTCATAAATTTGTCATGGATGTACATGCATGACAGAAGACGTGACCTACTGTGACAAACACGTATCATCACGGAAGTGTATTTTTTTTGTAGTGATACCATCCTCGAAGGGGTCAAGTGAACACGTGTAAAGGAGATGATTAACCTTTATGTATGTGAAGTAGATGTCGCGCGTGTCACTTGCCGAACAGACTCTTGACATGGTGATGTCCGTAGGATGCTCCGCATCATCCCCTCCCCCTTGGGAAGGATCCGACCACGGATCAAAAACCAAATCACCATGGGAAAGAGATGGCGTCTCCGTGTAGAAGTGAACATGGACCAAGTACTCATAGTCTTCAAGCTCGAAATGGGCACTCTCCAATGTCGCACTGTCTAGTGATTCCTTCAAAAGGAGCATGAACAACAAACACTTGGAACAACAAATGTGGTTAGCATTAGGGCAAAACCAAGCATTCACGTGGTGATTCACCGAACAAGTGTCGTCATCATGCATAGCATATGATGTAACAAAGGATTGTGACATGGCATGAAAGCACATAAATTGAGCAAAATCAAGGACATCACGGAAACAAGCATGTAAATGTGAGGTAGCGATGCAAATATGTGTGTCAAGAGAATAAGCATCTACCTCAAGCTTATAGCAAGCATGCATAAGGCGCTCAACAAATGGTCTATGGTATGCATATGAAGAATTCACAACACCAAATAAATGAAGTGTCTAAAGTGCAAGACAATCCAAGCGTAACGTGCATGGGGTGTTGTGAATATAGAGTGGCACTCAACACAATAGAAAGAGAAATTGTTCATCATGTGCGAGGCAATCAAGTCATGCAAGCTAGTAGTGCAAAGATGCAACATACTATAGGTAATCATGGCAATCATGTCATGTGTGCAAATAATAGGCCTAGGTAATGCACATGGCATATCGCAAGCACGAACACTAAGCAAGATCAAAGTATCATCATAGGCATTGGGCACAAACCAAACATGGCAATAACAAGCAATATCTCCACCAAGCTTGCAAATACACATACAAGTACTAGAATCAATCATCATGTGTAATGCAAAGCATGGGTCACAAATGCATGGTAAAGGCATATGAATAAGCATGTCATGCAAAGTGAAGATGGCAAGATGGGCATATAATATGTAATGGACAACAACCCATAGCCAAGTGAGGGCCATGTAGAAGAAATGCGCGAAGTCTTTGCGTGAAGAGAGTGGTGGGAAAGACCATCCATGGGATCCCAAGTCATCATTGCTCTCTAGAGCTTGTTTTATCAACTCATGGGATTGTGAAGTTGACAAGTATTCATGAGTACCTACACAAAAGAGACACAAACCAAAGAAAGTGTGTGCGTGGTAAATGTACACATCATCCATCATGATGTGTATGTGCTTGTGAGAGTTAGGACAAGGTAAGCATCGCTCAAAGAAATTGGAAACATGGTATATGAACATGTCATCCATCATGAAAGAATAGTTGTTATGTATAACATGATTGGGATGCGAATTTAGCATACAAGTATATGGCACATCAATAGCATTTTCATTCATGGGGAGCATATGGTGCACACAAATATTGGGATCATGCAAAGTATGGAATGCATCAAAATCTCCTAATATGTATGAGGAAACTATGAGGGTCTCCTCATGAGCATTCGTGGATACATCACATTGAGAATATTCACAACATCCAAAAGAATGCGTATCCAAAGCTAGGTGGTCATGGCATTGCATATGAGATAAATGATGCAAAGGAAGTATATCAACATCATCACAAGAAAAACAAATGCCAATAACCATGGGCTTGTCATCTATGCCATAAGTGCAAATTGGGTTTATGTTGATGGCGTATGCATAGTCACTGTGATGAGATTGCAAATATGACATATTGTTGATCTCATGCATAGCATATGACAAGTCAAGCGGATTGTCAAACATTATGTGACCAAGAGAATTATCACAAGAAATCCTATGTAACATGGCATCACAACAAATAGACTCCACATGGCAATCATCAAACTCATCATAAATGGGTAAATCATCACATGGGAAAGTCGAACTAGCATGAAGCATGACAATAGGTGGATCAACATCATGCAAGCAATCAATGTCAAGAATGTCCGCTAGTGGGACTAGAGCATCACCTTCACCTATGTTACCTTGTTCATTCCACTCAAGTGGTGTAGGTGAGGTGGCAAAGACCAAATGGTGGTCATCATCTTCAACTTGATGGAACCATGTTGGGGTGCATCATATACCACCATGGCCATCGTCTTGTCTAAAGAAAGGACGAAGTCGTCGTGAATCGGCGCATCACCATATATGGGACCTAGCACCAAAGGAGAAGACACAATAGAGGTAGAGGTTAAGTCGTTAGAAATCATAGTTGCCTCACATGCCCAATCAACTATCACACTCTCTCTATGTGGTGGTTCACTCACTCCCTCAAGGTAGGTGCACTCAATCTCACGTATGGTGGAGTCACTCATCTCACTCAAGTGGTGGCACAAGTCACTCAAGTCATCACATGTCGCCGTGGTCGGAGGGAAAATCCCATGCCCAACCATCTCGTCGCCATCGCCGTGGATGAAGGCCGAAGATGGCACATCATCGCTCTCCTCCATGACCGAAGGGAAAGTCCCATGCTCGATCAGCTTCCTTGAGGGGCTTCCGAAGATGGAAGTGTCGCCCTCGCTCGTAGGTGGTCGCCTTAGACTTGATGATGTCGAAGTAGGCGTACTCATGGGAAGTAGGCAAAGATGCCGTACGTCCGAAGGCGAAGATGCCTTGAAAACCCTTGGCGAAGATGCCGAAGTAGTCATGGTAGCCGGAGCTTCCTTTTGGTGGTGCTTCTCTCGCGGTCTTCTCTTTTGCTCATGAAGCTTATCCTTGGCGTGAAGTAGAGCATGTTCGAACTTGTAGGTTTGCGCGTGTTGAGCATCTTCATCTTGATGGTGTTGTAGTGCTTGAGCTCGATGGCGTTCCGAAGATTTGCTACTAGAGCGTCGCCGCCGTGAAGATGACGAAGTGGAAGAAGACTTGTAGTTGGCCAACATGTCTCGTACTTGATCCATTTGTTCCGCCAACTTGGTGTCGATGTAGTCCCTTTTCCTCGCTTCATTTTGGTGAATGTCGAAGGCGAGTCGCTCAATGCCTCGCATTGCTCGTTGTAGTCCAAAGATGGACGTTTTGTTGATGTAGTTGTTTGCGCCGTCGTTGTCGTGGAAGACCGGAGATGAAGTGCCTTGCCTGTCCATCACAAGACTCGAGCAAATGTGAGTGGAAGAAAGGAAAGAACTAGACCAATGTACCTTATCCAATGTTGAAGATGGATCAATGATCACTCAATAATGTAACAAGGAAATAGCACAATTGGTACCGGATCTTGTCAATTCTCACGCCTACGCACGTATGGCTTATGGTGGAGCTTGGTAAGGATAGTGGCACAAAAATTTGATGCAAAATGTTAGCAAGAGTCAATAATGTTGGAAAAGATTCACAAATTCGCAAGTGAAACAAGTAGACCAATAGCAATATGTGGCACACGGAAACACACACACACAGATAGATAAATGGGGTCGTGCAACCAAGGAATGAGCACAAAATGTGGAATCCACGGAAAACGCTCGTGTTGCACAACTCAAGAGAGACGCTAGCACGATTGCTCAATAGGCGGATACGACACTTGTGCACAACCTATAAGATGCAAAAATGAGCTTTCTATCCCAAGTATGCTATGTGTATGATGTTCCCGGTGTTTTTCTCAAGATGATCCGAGATGATCGGATATGACAATCTTATATGCAATGTGGTATACTGCTATGGCACTTGCTTACAAGCTTCTTTGCTCTCTCTTTTTGATTAAAAGCTTATTCATTTTTTTGTATGGCCACTTATGCGAAATGCACAAATCAAGATAGCAATTGTGTATATGCGGGAACAATCTTGTGACACAAGGGATGATATGATGATACCAAGATGATACCAATATGATATGGTATGTATGCAATGGAAGGTACAGATCACTAATGTGCACAAGTAACGTTGCCGGCAATACTCAATGGCTAGTCTCGATAGGCAAGTGACGCAAAATGGGCTAAGGGGTTAACAATGTAATGGCAAGAATGTACAATGATGGGATACCACGATACCAAGATGATATAGAGGTTACCATTCTTGCTTACGGTTAGGTTGTCAAAATGGTGAAGGTGGGCGATGTCGAATCCTTGGCGAGATTGAGCGGTAGTGTTGACGATGTCGAACCATTCCTAGTTAGCCGAAACACCCTAGGAAACGGAAAAACCGCAAACTCAAAATCTCAAAGGGAAATGTCAAATGGTGGTAGGCAGAATGTGTAGGAGGTTCTGGAGTTAGCAATGCGGACGTGGTGGTGGTGGTTGATGAAGAAGCAACCGTCCCTAAGTAGACAAAACACCTTAGGAGACTCAAGTTACCACTCAAGCAAACCACAAATGCTATATGGATCAAAAATGGGTTAGGTTGCGGGAAGTTATGGTGGTTTTGCGGATGATATGGTGGATGGCCTAGGCAAAGATGCCAAAATGCCAAAATGCCAAACTTTTATGGTGTCAAGTGATGTTGGAACCTATCTAGATGGATGGGGGATGTCAATAGCTACTCAACGAGCTAAAGAACGTCAAAATCGGAGTCCGGATGAATTAGTTATGGTCGAAACGGTTTTTGGAGTTGGGCTGAAAACTGGGGGTGCAGGCACCCGGGGGTGGGAGGGTGTGGGTGCCCGGGGTGGTCAGGGAGTTGGCCGGATAACTGGCCCGGGGGGTCCGGGTGCCAGGGGGTTAGGGGTGCAGGCGCCCGGGGTAGTCAGGGGGGTTGGGCAAAACATGTCCGGGGCTCCGGGCGCCCGGGGGTGGCCGATTTGGGCGATTTTTTTGGGAAATGGCCAAATTCGGTGGATTTCGTGGAGTGATAGGTGGAGTTGGATGGAGGAATGCTAGATCCACTTGAAACCAAGCAAATCCATGGATCAAATCCAACAAAACCTCATCAAACCAACAAATCACAAAAAAAATTTGGGGGCTATTTTTGGTGGGGAATTTTTGAAATTGGGGAAAACACAACAAAATTAGGCTAGAGAACCAGAAGGGGGGCTCCAATTTCATGAGAAACCATGGCTCTGATACCAAGATGTTGTAGGGTGGAACCCTAGATGGAGATCTTTCACGAATTGGAGGGGAAATCCCCAAGAACACGAGGAACACGAAGAACACAAGAGAGGGAAAACACTCAAATTGACTAGATCCAATCACACATATGCTAGATCTAAGAACACACAAGAGGTCACAATGATTCAAGGACAATAAAGGAAAGATACAAGGTACTAGTTCATCCTAATCCTATGGGAGAGAGGTCTTGATGATCCTATGATGGGGGTCCTTCCCATGATGGGGGCTTGATATCCACTAGGTTCTCCTAGGAGGTCTTGATCTCCTAGAGGAGTGGGTACAAGGAGCAAAGCTCTCTAATGTCTCTCATATACTTTGCTATCCCCTCTACAAGCTAGGTGAGGAGTATATATAAGCTAGGGACGAATTGTGGGTAAAACAAGGGTACATAGGTAAATTATCCCAAAATACGCGTAGCCACGGTGGAGGGTCCGGGCACCCTGGGGTCGCCTGGAGACGGAGGGCCGGGCACCCAGGGGTGAAGTCCGGGCACCAGGGGCGCGCCTGGCGAGGGGGCCGGGCACCCGGGGGTGGGAGGCCCGGGCACCCGAGACGTCCAGGGGGCCGCGCCCTTGGCGGCTGGCGGGGTCGGGCACCCGGTGGTGGCGGTGCAGCCACCCGGGGGTGCGGGCACCCGGGGGTCGATGGTGCGGGCACCCAGAGGTCCGGGCACCCGGGGTGTCCAGAGAGCGCCGATGCTTCGCGTCTTGGGGCCTCCTTCTCCCTTCTTGGATGGTGTAGGTGTTCTCTTACGCTTGAACGCCTCCTCGTCGTTGATGAAGCTCCGGTAATACATATACATGCATACAAGAGGTATGCCAAGTAGTATACCATCCTCGAAGGGGTCAAGTGAACACGTGTAAAGAAGATGATTGACCTTTATTTATGTGAAGTAGATATCGCGCGTCTCACTTGCCGAACGGACTCTGGACTTGGTGATGTCCGTAGGATGCTCTGCATCATGAAGTACACTGGATGCTCGACGAGGTGCGGGGCGTCGGAGATGCCTCGCTCCGCGGGGGGCGCGGGGGACTCAGGAGGCCCACATGTCGATGAAGCGATAGGATCCTCAGGAACGCCGTCCTGAGACGGCGAATGCTGCACGACTTCTCACGAGCCACCTTGCTTAGCGCTTGCACGGGCGTGCTCTTCCCGGACCGCCACGAGTGCTGCACTGGCTGAGTGGGGAGTGGCTGCCAGGTAAAGTACCAGGGGCTTACACAGGCAAGGCGCCACCATGACAGGCGGGCTCGTAAGGTATCGCTTGAGGTCTTCGAAGGCAGCCTCAGCTTCCAGGGTCCATTCGAATGGGCCCTTCCTCTTCATCAGCTTGAAGAAAGGGAGGGCACGCTCGACAAACTTGGAGATGAAGCTCCCAAGGAGGTCACACATCCTGCAAGCTTCTGCACCTCCTTGAGAGTATGAGGCGGGATCATCCTCTCTATTGCCTTGACCTTCTCGGGGTTGGCCGCGATCCCCATGTGCGACACTAGGAAACCCAGCAGCTTGCCGGACGGAACCCCGAACACACACTTCTCCGGGTAGAGCTTCAGGTTTATGTTGCGCAGGTTGGCGAATGTCTCCTCCAGGTCTTTGATCAGGGTCCTTGCCTCCCGCGACTTGACCATGATGTCGTTGACGTATGCCCTGCATTCCTTCCCAGCTACGGCCCAAGCGCAATGTGCATTAGCCTGGAAGGTCACACCAGCGTTCCGCAGCCTAAAAGGCATGCAGGTGTAGCAGCACACGCAACATGGGGAGATGAAAGCTGTTTCCTCGACGTCCTCTGTCGCCATCTTGATTTGATGATACCCTGAGAAAGCATCGATAAAGCACAACAGGTCGCACTCGGCAGTGGAATGCACGATCTGGTCCATGCGCGGGAGCGGGAAAGGATCCCGAGGGCAAGCTTTGTTGAGGCTCGTGAAGTCGACACACATGCGCTCCTTCCCTCCTTTCTTAGGGACAATCACTAGGTTGGCCAACCAATCTGGGTGCCACACTTCCCGGATGACAGCGGCCTCTTGCAGCTTGTGCACCTCTTACATGATGAACGTTTGCTTCTCCTATGCTTGACGCCATGCCTTTTGCTTTACTGGGTGCACACCTGGGCATACCATCAAGTGGTGCTCGATCACCTCCCTCAAGATGCCGACTAAGTCTAACGCCTCCCACGTGAATACGTCCTTGTTGGCCCTCAGGAAGCCAACTAACGCCTCCTCCTGGTCCGGGGGAAGGCCGACTCCAATGGTGAAGGTTGGGCCTGAGCCCCCGATGTCGACAGTCACCTGCTTGGTCTCGGCCCGATCCTGAGAGAACAATTGCTTTTTCTTTGCGGGTGCGGACTCCTGAGCCTCTGCGGCGCTCCCGGCGTCAGGGCACGAGGCTGTCGCGGCCCTGTAGGCAAGCTTGAGGGCCCGGACCACGTCCTTCATATCCCCGACCACCATGATAATGCTGCTGCTGCCCGACATCTTGACGACAATTTAGCCTGGATGGGTCGCTGCCATGAACTTGGCGGGGGCTGGGTACCCCAGGACGGCGTTGTACGGGAGGCCGTCGCGTGCCACGTGAAGTCGATGAGCTCGGTGCGGTAGTTGCCGCATGTGCCGAAGGTGTCGGGGAGCCGTATCTGCCCCAGGGGTGTGACCGAAGCCTTGACCACCCCCGAAAAAGGCTTGGTGGGGGTGATCTGGTCGTACGGCACCTAGAACAGGTCGAAGGTTTCCTCAGAGAGGACGTTCAGGCTAGCGCCACCGTCGATGAGGGTCATGGTTACTGTGACGTTGCTGATGGTGGGCGTGCATAGCATGGGGAGGGCACCTGCAGCTGTCGTGGTCTTATGATGATCTTTGGAATCGAAGGTGAGATGTCGGTCTCAGGCGCGGCGTGGCCCACACAGCCTCGCACTATGGGTGAGTAGCACTTGCTCGACGGAGAAACTGCTTGACGTGGCGTCCAGAAGCAGGCGCCTGCGACCCGCCGATGATGCTCGCAACCGCGTGAGGCGCCGGAGCCACGAAGCGTGCGACGAACATGTTGCAGAGCTCTTCCCAAGAAGAAATCGAGGCGTGCGGGAGGTGTTGGGGAACATAGTAATTTCAAAAAATTTCTACGCACACGCAAGATCATGGTGATGCATATCAACGAGAGGGGAGAGTGTTGTCCACGTACCCTCGTAGACCGAAAGCGGAAGCGTTAACACAACGCGGTTGATGTAGTAGTACGTCTTCACGATCCGACCGATCAAGTACCAAATGCACGGCACCTCCGAGTTCAGCACACGTTCAGCTCGATGACGTCCCTCGAACTCCGATCCAGCCGAGTGTTGAGGGAGAGTTTCGTCAGCACGACGGCATGGTGACAATGTTGATGTTCTACCGACGCAGGGCTTCGCCTAAGCACCGCTACGATATTATCGAGGTGTAATATGGTGGAGGGGGCACCGCACACGGCTAAGAGATCAATGATCAATTGTGTGTCTTTGGGGTGCCCCCTGCCCCCATATATAAAGGAGCAAGGGGGGAGGCCGCCGGCCTAGGAGGAGGGCGCGCCAAGGGGGGAGTCCTACTCCCACCGGGAGTAGGACTCCTCCTTTCCTTGTTGGAGTAGGAGAAGGGAAGGGAGAAGGAGAAGGAAGGAAGGGGCGCCCCCCTCCCTAGTCCAATTCGGACTAGTCCATGGGGAGGGGTGCGGCCACCCTTTGGGGCCTTTCTCTCCTTTTCCGTATGGCCTATTAAGGCCCAATACGAATTCCCGTAACTCTCCGGTACTCCGAAAAATACCCGAATAACTCGGAACCTTTCCGATGTCCGAATATAGTCGTCCAATATATCGATCTTTACATCTCAACCATTTCGAGACTCCTCGTCATGTCCCTGGTCTCATCCGGGACTCCGAACTCCTTCGGTACATCAAAACTCATAAACTCATAATAAAACTGTCATCGTAACGTTAAGCGTGCGGACCCTACGGGTTCGAGAACTATGTAGACATGACTGAGACACCTCTCCGATCAATAACCAATAGCGGAACCTAGATGCTCATATTGGCTCCCACATATTCTACGAAGATCTTTATCGGTCAGACCGCATAACAACATACGTTGTTCCCTTTGTCATCGGTATGTTACTTGCCCGAGATTCGATCGTCGGTATCTCGATACCTAGTTCAATCTCGTTACCGGCAAGTCTCTTTACTCGTTCCGTAATACATCATCCCGCAACTAACTCATTAGTCACAATGCTTGCAAGGCTTATAGTGATGTGTATTACTGAGTGGGCCCAGAGATACCTCTCCGACAATCGGAGTGACAAATCCTAATATCGAAATACGCCAACCCAACAAGTACCTTTGGAGACACCTGTAGAGCACCTTTATAATCACCCAGTTACGTTGTGACGTTTGGTAGCACACAAAGTGTTCCTCTGGTAAACGGGAGTTGCATAATCTCATAGTCATAGGAACATGTATAAGTCATGAAGAAAGCAATAGCAACATACTAAACGATCGAGTGCTAAGCTAACAGAATGGGTCAAGTCAATCACATCATTCTCCTAATGATGTGATCCCGTTAATCAAATGACAACTCATGTCTATGGCTAGGAAAGATAACCATCTTTGATCAACGAGCTAGTCAAGTAGAGGCATACTAGTGACACTCTGTTTGTCTATGTATTCACACATGTATCAAGTTTCCGGTTGATACAATTCTAGCATGAATAATAAACATTTATCATGATATAAGGAAATAAATAATAACTTTATTATTGCCTCTAGGGCATATTTCCTTCAGGAGGCCGCGGAGCCAAGATCGAGGGGCCTCCATGAGGGCCAGGGGAGCCAATTTGCCATGGCCTTGTCGTTAGTTCCCTGTTATAGGGGGCTAGATCGAGGTACTCTGGTGCGCAAAAGTGGATTTTTTGCCTCATCATGTCCTCAAGGAAACTGTGCCACTGCTTCCAAGCCTATGAGATCACGATTGTCACCTGCTTTCCATTGCAAAGGATACTCCGAAACCCTAAGGCTACTGGTAGAATAGTGGAGTGGGCTTTGGAGTTATCCAGCTTTGGCCTGAAATTTGAGAGCACATCAACAATTAAGAGTAGGGCATTGGCAGAGTTTATTGCAGAATGGACGCCAACCCCTGATGAGGAAGTACTGGACAGTTACCCCCGGCAAGGAAGCGCCCCATGAATGGATCATGTATTTGGATTATGCATTCTCCCTGCAAGGTGCATGGGGCTGGCATGCTTCTCGTTGCTCCCATAGGGGAGCACTTGAAGTACGTCGTCAAGATGCATTTTCCCTGGGAGGAGGCAACCAACAATACAACATAGTATGAAGGGCTCCTTGTCGGGCTCAGGATTGCCACAGAATTGGGAATCAAGAAGCTGATCATTCGAGGAGATTCACAACTTGTGGTGAGACAAGTCAACAAGGATTACCAAAGTCCATTGATGGAGGCATACATTGAGGAAGTGAGAAGATTGAAGGAGCGCTTTAACGGATTGCAAATAGAGCACGTACCCCATGCAAAAACAGCATAGCTGATCATCTTTCAAAGCATGCTGCGCAAGAACTTCCTATGGAACCAGGAACTTTTGTTCTCCATATTACTCAGCCCTGCGTATCCCCGACAACAATGGCCCAAAAGAGGAGGAAGTTGGACTCCGGTAAGCCTCTCCCGGTAGAGCCTCCCGGGGCTCCTAGTTGGGACCCTGCCAGAAACAACTCCCCATCGATTGCCAAGCTGCGCTCTCCTGCCGGGCCACTGGTCCCCGCGGTCGAGGAACGCGCTCCCGCAGATGAGGAGGTGCCGCTAGTCCTTGTTTCCGAGCCCTAGGCTCCAACTTGGGCAATGCACATAGTCCATTTTCTCCAAACTGGAGAACTTCCCGATGAGCAAGAGGAAGATGAAAGAGTAGCCCGGAGGGCCAGTATGTATCAGTTTTTCGATGACACTCTATATAGAAGAAGGCCCAATGGTGTGAAACTGAAGTGCATCTACCGGGAAGAAGGAAAGGAACTGCTGGCGGAAATACACAAAGGCAGGTGCGGCTCCCACATTGGATCAAGGGCATTAGTTGGGAAAGCATTCTGGCAAGGATTCTATTGGCCCACAGCCCTCCAAGATGCGGTCGAGCTAGTCACCAAGTGTGAAGCCTGCCAGTTTCATTCCAAGAATATCCATCTGCCTGCACAACCTCTTCAAACAATCCCTTTGTCATGGCCGTTTTTGGTCTGGGGGCTCGATATCCTTAGCCCTTTCCCCCGAGCTGACCGGGGCTTTGAATTCTTGTTCGTTGCCAACGGCAAGTTTACATAGTGGCCGGAAGTAGATGTCGTGAGAAAGTTCACTGCTCAGTCAACTATCAAGTTCTTGAAATGATTGGTGTGCCGCTTCGGGGTCCTGGCCCGGATCATCACCGACAACGGCACCCAGTTCACGAGTCGCGCCTTCATGCAAGACATTCATGCCCTCGGAAGCAAGATCTGATTTGCCTCTGTGGCACATCACAGAAGCAATGTCCAAGCTGAGAGGGCGAACGTTAAAGTGTTACGAGGACTCAAGACAAGAAAATTTGGTACGCTGCAGAAGTGCGATAGACGATGAATCGACGAGCTGCTTCTCCCTAGTTTATGGGGCAGAAGCAGTTATCCCCATGGAACTCATTTACGGGTCCCCTCGAGTGCTTGCCTACAATGAAGTAGCGCAGGATCAGCACCTGCATCACGACGCTGTGCTTCTCGAGGAGAACTGTCTCCGGGCTGCTATGTGTGCTGCATGCTATCAGCAAGCCCTACGTCTCTATCACAGCTGTAGGGTTCATGCCCGGTGTTCTGAGGAAGGCGACCTTGTCGTTAGGTGCGTTCAGTCTGCCAAGGGTACAAACAAGTTGACGCCGAAGTGGGAAGGCCCATACCGGGTAGTTCGAGTCACCAGACCTGGCGTAGTCCATCTGGAGACCAAAGATGGCATTCAATTGCAAAACTCATGGAATATTGAGCATGTCCGCAAGTTCTACCCGTAAGGCGACTGTTAGGCATTGCCCGACAACCACCGTTTTGTACAAGCCTTGCCTTAGTTGCATGTAACCCCTTGTACAAAGCCAGGCGCAGACCCTGAGCAACAGAGAAATAAATGAAACTCTGGGGGCCTCTGAGGGAGTCCTGGATTAAGGGGTCCTCGGGCATCCGACCTGTTGGACATGGGCCGGACTGATGGGCAGTGAAGATACAAGACAGAAGACTCTTTCCCGTGTCTGGATGGGACTCTCCTTGGCGTGGATGGCAAGCTTGGCATTTGGATATGAAGATTCCTTTCTCTGTAACCGACTTTCTACAACCCTGGTCCCCTCCGGTGCTCTATATAAACCGGAGGGTTTAGTCCGTAGTGGCAATCATAATCATACAGGCTAGACTTCTAGGGTTTTAGCCATTATGATCTCGTGGTAGATCAACTCTTGTAATACTCATATTCATCAAGATCAATCAAGCAGGAAGTAGGGTATTACCTCCATAGAGAGGGCCCGAACCTGGGTAAACATCGTGTCCCCTGTCCCTGTTACCACCGACCTTAGACGCACATTTCGGGACCCCCTACCTGAGATCCGCCGGTTTTGACACTGACATTGGTGCTTTCATTGAGAGTTCCGCTGTGACGTCGAAGACAGGATTGATGGCTCTCCTTGTTATCAAGGACAGTATCACCTTCGGAGGAGCCCTGGCCTCAGGCCAAACCCTCCGGTTGGGCGGCTTTACCATGACCGCCCGTCCGGCCGTTAAGCCGACGATGACTTCTGAGGTCATCGAAAATCGCCTCCGTGTTGACTCCGAATACTCCAAACAAATGGATCCGACGGAGTTGTCATCTTTAGACGAACTCCTGGATCACATCGCTGCCTTGGGGGTCACTACAGACTATGACCAGATTGGGCTTAAACCCGATCAGAGAGAAATCAAATCTCCGCCGATCACCCATCAGATAGCGGTAGTAGAGGAGCAAAACAACAACTCTCCCTCTATATTGAGAAAGAACTATGTTCGAATTTCCGAGCTCGAAGAGCCGGATACCCGTCCGCGGAACGACATGCCCTGTCCTCCGAACGTGGAATCAGACAGTTTACTTGAAAAATCGGTTCATATCCCGAAGCCCGAACTATTAAGCTCGGAAGTTTCTCAAACTCCGGATCCCAAATTGGGCCAGGGTTCAGATTTAAATCCACCCACCCACCTAGATATACGCGAGCTCATGTACCTACGGCAGCAGTCTCAAGAAATAGTCCATCACTTTTGGGCCAGATTCCTCCTTGTCAAAGACAAGATTAAAGATTGCCCCGACGAAGACGCGATCTCAGTATTTGCAATAATTGCACGGACGAAGGAATCCTCAACGCCATCAACCACCATCGCGTATTACACTTCGCTGACTTGGCGACCATAGTACAGAAGTACTGCGCAATGGAAAGCACTTAGAAAACTCAGGCAACTCACTGGGAACCACCGGTTTCCGCTCAACCCCTCGTCCGGGCAAAAAGGACGCACCCTCGCGGGGCGCCCGACCAAACAATAAATAAATCTAAGCCCATTACAGGGCGCGGGACCGTTCTGGAGGGATGGCTTGATAGGCCATGCAAAATACACACAACACCAGATACCATACCAACCCACAGCCTTAGAGCATGTTGGATACTCCAGCAAGTGGCCAAGAGCAGCGAGGATATCCTCACCAAAAATACCCCAGAGCAACACCCCCCGGAGGATGCCGACCTCAGCGTATTGGCAGTCTTCTAGACCTTCTCTTCAAACAATCGGCGCAAAAGGGCCTTCCGCGACCTCGCCGAAGTCTGCCAAGTCGCAGCAATAAACCCCTGGAACGATACGGCCATAACTTTGAATGCCAATGACGAACCAAAATTCCGGACAGTCCGGGCACCAGCCGCCTTGGTCCTCAATCCAATTGTGGACGGTTTTCGGCTCACCAAAGTGCTCATGGACGGCTGCAGCGGACTAAACCTCATCTACAAGGATACACTCAACAAAATGGAAATAGACAGGAGCCGCATCGAGAAAAGTAGCACGACCTTCCAAGGAATCATTCCAAGTCGGGAGGCGCGATGCACGGGAAAAATCACACTCGACGTGGTATTCGGCACGCTGGAGAACTATCGGTCCGAAGAGATAACCTTCCAAGTGGCCCCTTTTAACAGTGGATATCACGCCCTATTGGGGCGAGATGCATTTACACGCTTCTAGGCTATACCTCATTACGGGTACATGAAGCTCAAGATGCCCGGGCCCAATGGCATTATCACTCTTGCCAGTGATCCGGACATATCACTCCGCGCCAAAAAAAAATGCATCCCTGGCCCTTGAGGCACTGTCCGAAGCCCTCGTGGCCGAAGAATTAACCGCACTACACTCCACGGTGGATAGGGACAACGTAAACCTGGACAAGCGACCCAAATCCACCTCTTTTAAACCAGCAGATGAAATAGTCAAATTTCAGGTCCACCCGACGGACACCAAGAAGACAACATCCATCGGGGCATAGCTGGACCCAACGGTCGACGCCGCACTACGAGAGTTCCTGCGCGAAAACTGGGACATATTCGCCTGGCACCCTTCTAACATGCCAGGAATCCCACGCAGGTTGGCCGAACACAGCCTCAATATATTGAAGGGATATATACCGGTCAACCAAACACTGCGGCGCTTTTCCGAACCCAAACGACAAGCTATGGGGGAGGATCTAGCCAAGTTACTGGAGGCCGGATTCATCAGAGAAATAAAACACCCGGACTGGCTAGCAAACCTGGTGATGGTACCAAAGAAGGATAAATCCTAGCGCCTATGCCTCGATTTCAAAGACCTCAACAAGGCCTGCCCTAAGGATCCCTTCCCCCCTCGCATCGATTAGATTATTGATGCCACTGCAGGATACGACTCACTGTGTTTCCTCGACGCATACTCCGGATACCATCAAATCAAAATGAAGGTGTCCGATCAAGCCGCAACGACATTCATTACCCCATACGGGCCTTTCTGCTTCAACACCATGCCCTTTGGGCTAAAAAACGCTGGCGCCACCTACCAACGCATGATTCAAACATGTCTGGAGAAACAAATCGGCAAGACAGTTGAGGCATATGTGGATGACGTAGTCATCAAGACTAGACACGTCGAGTCACTAATAGACGACTTGCGTCTCACATTCGACAACCTCCGTACATATGACATCAAGCTCAATCCGGAAAAGTGTGTTTTCGGCGTTCCGGCCGAAAAACTGCTGGGCTTCATCGTTTCCAATAGAGGAATTGAGGCCAATCCAGCCAAAATCCGGGCTTTGTCACAATTGGCTATAGCCGGATGCGTGGCAGCTTTAAGTCGCTTTATCTCCAGATTAGGAGAAAAAGCATTGCCACTATATCGCCTTCTCCGACGCACCAACCACTTCGAGTGGACGGATGCGGCAACGGCCGGGCTGGAAGAAATAAAGGCTCTTTTAGCGAGTAACCCAATCCTGGCCGCACCGAGCGTTGGCGAACCAATGTTATTATACATCTCCGTGACACACTAGGTGGTGAGCGCGGTGCTCGTCGTTGAACGAGAGGTGGACGGACACAAATTCCTCCTCCAGAAACTGGTATACTACGTATCCACTGTCCTCGCACCATGCAAATCCCGGTACCCTCATTACAAAAAGATAGCATATGCGGTCTTCATGGCATCCCGGAAGCTGTGGCACTACTTGAAAGAGTGCTCTATCACGGTGGCTACCGAGGTTCCACTCAATGACATAATAAACAACCACGACCCTACGGGCCGGATTGCTAAGTGGGCCATTGAGCTCTTTCCATTCGATATAACATACAAACCACGCCGGGCCATTAAATCCCAAGTATTGGCCGACTTCGTCGCCGAATGGACAGAGGCCGAACTCCCTAAAGAGTATGGCACATATTCCAACTGTTTCATGTACTTCGATGGCTCTAAAATGCTGGCCGGTTTAGGAGCACGTGTCATCTTAACGTCCCCCACTGGAGACACATTCCAATACATACTCCAAATATAATACACAGACTCCAACAATGCAACCGAATACGAGGCCTTATTGCACGGTCTTCGGATGGCTACCTCCATGGGCATACAACGCCTGGAGGTGCGCCGGGATTCAAATCTCGCAATATCCCAAATAAATGGAGACTTCGACGCCAAGGATCCGAAGATGGCGGCCTATCGTAACGCCGTACTCAAAATATCAGCTCGGTTCGAGGGACTTGAGTTTCATCATGTGGCTTGAGAAAGCAATCAAGCAGCGGACATCCTTGCTTGCATGGGCGCCAAGCTAGACCCTGTCCCGCCTAACATCTTTTTGGAAAGGCTCTTCAAGCCATCCGTGGTGTGGCAGGATGAGAGCGGCAATACTAGTCCAGATCCGATGACACCCCAGATTCCGAACACAATACCGATATCATCGGGGGCTCAGCCAATGAGATAACACCATTGGCTCGTCTAATAATGGAAGTAATCATCCCATGGACCGAGCCCTTCTTGGCCTACCTTAATAGGCGAGAGCTCCCTGAGAATCAGAATGAGGCTCGCTGCATTGTCCGGCGCTCGAAAGCCTACAAGGTCCATGACGGAGAGCTCTACAAGAAAAGCACTAACGGAGTACTTCAAAGATGCATCTCCGAAGAAGAGGGACGGTAGCTCTTGGCCGAAATTCATGCCGATCTCGGTGGTCACCACGTCGTGGCTCGGGCCCTTGTAAGTAAGGCCTTTCGTATAGGTTTCTATTGGCCGACGACCTGAGCAGACGCACAGGACCTTGTCCAACGTTGTGTCGGATGCCAGCTTTTTGCCAACCAAAGCCATATGCCACCCAGCGCTTTACAAACAATCCCCATTACTTGGCCTTTTGCGATCTGGGGGCTTGATATGGTCGGACCCCTTAAAGGAGGAAGCCACAAGAAAAAATACCTGCTGGTCATGGTAGATAAATTCACCAAGTGGATAGAGGCCAAACCAGTTAAAACGACTGAAGCTGGACCAGTGATAGACTTCATATCCGGTCTTGTGCATCGTTATGGTGTCCCACATAGTATCATCACCGATAACGGCTCCAATTTTACAGCCGATGAGGTAAAAGCCTGGTGTGCTAATTTGGGCATTAAGCTCGATTACGCCTTCGTTTATCGTCCACAAACAAACGGTCAAGTCGAACGAGCTAATGGTCTTATTATGAGCGGCATTAAGCCTAAACTAGTGCGGTCTTTGAAAGAATCAGACAAGCACTGGGTTGAGGAGCTCGACTCCGTACTCTGGGGGCTGCGGACCACGCCCAATCGCACGGCCGGTTATACACCTTTCGTCATGGTGTACGGTGCAGAGGCTGTGTTGCCCTGCGACATTATTCATGACTCACCTCGAGTGCGCATGTATGAAGAGAGAGAGAGGCCGAGCTTGATCAGCAAGACAACTTAGATGCCCTGGAGGAGGAGCGTGGCGTTGCAAAACCCGTTCCGCATTTTATCAACAGCAGGCTCGCAGGTATCAAAGCAGAGAAGTGCGGGCCAAGACTTATAATGTTGGCGAACTCGTTTTGCGCTTACCAGAGAAGAAAAAGGACAAACTCAAACCCAAGTGGGAGGGTCCCTTCATCATAGATGAAGTTCTCACTGGAGGAGCATACCGCCTGCGTGACGCATCGGACAACCGCTTAGAGCCGAACCCGTGGAATGCCGCCAGACTCCGAAGATTCTACGCCTAGAGCCGGACTCTTTGTTCATCTTCTTCTCCCTTTGTTTCCATTATTTTTTCCCTCTCTTTAATTTTGCTTCTAGCTTTAAGCTCTTGTGCGGCTAAACCACACACCTATGGCGTACACATCCTTAAATATGTACGCCCATAATACCTGGGGCTTCTTGTACATAAGCTTATTATTATTACTTTTCGAGCATCAAGCTCACCACACATGTGTCTTTTTCTCATGTGTACCTTTTCTTCGCCATTATATGCATCGTTATGACTTAAGTTTTACCCAAGCTGGGTTGCCTGGCTCCTGTGCTTATGCCCTACGTTCCCGTTTGTTCGGCTAGGGCATAAAGGGAGCACCTCTGCGATTTTTACTGCCGAGTCATCCGGACGTGTACCTCAGACTGGGTGAAGCCGAAAGCTAGCATTCTTAAGGGAATATTCGGTTGGCGGACTAAAGATGTGCTATACTCATTACACTATGAACCCCCAGACGTCACGTACACTGCGATTTTTTCAATCACAGTTCGAGCATGCACACTAATGCATGTCCACCTAGGGAAAGGAACCCTTAACGGACTATTCTCTCTGGAAGATGTTTCTTACAATTGCAATGTAATATAATATGGCTAGCCGGATACAACTTGTCTGTTTAAGCAACTATGACCCCTATGCCTGGTTTCCACGCATACCCCGGTCTGTATTGCTGCTTTGGTATTCGGAAACACTCCACACCTTCGGGTCCAGAGGTGGAAGCGAAAAGGTCTGCCATGACAATCGTTTTACAATCCGGCTAGGGACAATTATGTCAATTGGAGTACATAGTCACTTGGACTCAAAAACTTCTTCCTCTATACCGTCTGAAAGGCTGTCTAGCTTACAATCCTGTTGGGAATATTTGGCGGCTACCTTTACTTGGTCATATACTAAACTATCTGGAATTTCTTTTCCAGCTGACCCTTTAGGCCCGACCCGAGCCATATGATTCGGATCAAGCTTGGTGTACCGTGTCTTCACTATGGCCCAGGCCTCTCGCGCACCTTCTCGGCAGGCTGATATCTTCCATAATCGAATACGCCACCGGGCTCTTTTGAATAGCTCCACGAGCTCCGCCATACTTCCTGGAGGGGAGGAGGATGGCCACAACACCTTGGCAACACTCCGCATTGCTTGCCGAACTCACTCGTGCATTTGGGAAAGCTCTTGTAGCAGGTCGCCTTGAGATCCGGACATCTCCTCTTCGGGACGGCCAGTTAGCATACCTGCAGACATAAATCTGTCAGTTCCCGCCCTCGCCGAATTATAGGTTGGCAAGTTCTAAAAGCATACTAAATATGCCGCCTCGTAGTCTCTTATTCTCCTTCACGGAGTCGTCTAGCTGGGCTCGCATGTCTTTTAGTTCCTCGCCTAGCAGGGTGTTGGAATCCTGCAGCTTATTTTTCTCATCCCTGACCTGTGTCAGCACACGCTCACCTGCGGCTAGTTGCCTTTCGGCCTCTTGTTCACCCGCTTGCGCGACTTTCAGGGCGTCCTTCAGTTGATCCAACAATCCCGCCATGGGAAATACAAAAAGTATTAATGTTGCTGGTACATGATTATATTTTCTGGATGGAGGGGAACACTACCAGGCGATCCCTCCTTGGATTTCTCCAGTTCGGTGGTAGCAGCAGCCAGCTGGGTCCGACATTTTTCCAGCTCTTGAGACAACATGTTGTTCTTCTCTGTGAGCACTTGGTTATACGATGATCCTTAAATTAGTTGTATCAACTGCTTCAAGTCTCGGGGGCTACTGGTATATAATTATCAGATTTGTACAAATGTGTACTTACCCGCATATCTTTCAAATGCTGGTCTGTGGCTGTGGTAAGCCCGTCTCGAGCAGCTCAGATGTATGCATCAGCCAAGCTGAAGGCGTTGAATGCCTCTTTTGTCAAGCCGGGGTCGCGAAGAGCGGCCCGCCGTTGCCGATGATTCATAGAGCTTTCCACTTCAGAGTTTGTGACGGATACATCATCCGAATCCTCTACAGAAGGACAATTTGGCATCACTCTCATATCAGTCCTTGCCTTTAAGGCAGGGTCTGGAACCTGACTTGTGGAGGCGCGGCCGGCAGGATCCCCGGACATAGTCCAGCGAATGTTTTTCCTGATAAGACACAACAGATGGTGTCACAGTTTGATGTGACTGCCAGGGGGCATGATTAAAAAACCATACCTCTTTGATGAAGGCTCTACCATGCTATCATTCGCCTTCCTCTTTGAATAATTGCTCGGCACGGGCGCCACTCTCTTAGGAGATGCCTCTGGTGCACGTTGAGGCGTTGGGCGCCTTCCCTTTAGAGCACGAAATAGTGTGGTGGGTGAGGCGTAATGAGGAAGTTCTTTCAAAAAAGGTGTCTCTTGATTACTTACATGCGAGGTAGGGAGGAGGCCGGGATAGTCGGCGATGATGGCCACTTTCGTGCCATCAGAGCTCGCCTGGTAGAATACTCCAACCTCAAGCTCCACAAATATATTCGGATCCACTTCGAATCCGGGGTCAAGGTCCCGGTTGTGATCCTCTGGCTGTGGGGCGGGGCTATGGATCCCCTTGGTAACCTTCCACCATTCCTGTTACAAATGGATGGGTTGATGCCCACTAAAAGTGACTCAGGGAGGGAATTGAGTAAAGTGGTGGGATTAGAACTCACCCAGCTAGGAGGATTGTACATGGAAAATCCATCTCGATGTTTAATATGAGTGAACTCCTCTTTCTCCCCTTTGTATAGTTCGGCCAATATTTTGGCCAAAGCGGCGGGGTTGTCTGGACCCTTCCGACCGCAGTGGGAGGCGTCATCTTGCCCATTATAGTGCCACATGGGAAGCCCTCTGTATTGGAGTGGCTGAACCCCCCGCACTATGGAAGTCGCCATTACCTCGACTATTGATAGTCCGGACTGGGCAAGTGTCCTTATCATGCTCATCAATTGACGGACTTCCGCACTATCTTCCTCCTCGAGGCTCCGAGGGCCCCAGCTGTGGCATTTCTTCAACGGAGCATTTGAAAATTCGGGAAGACCCATTCGAACTGGGTCAGGGAGAGCGACGTCCTCAATATAGAACCATTCCGAGGGCCATTCTTCGGGCGCCTTCTTCGGTGTGCCGGACAGGTATCCGGTCCCGGCTATGCGCCATACTTCAGCGCCGCCCACCTCGAATATCGACCCCTCTTGGTTGCGAGGGACGAGGCAGAATACCTTCCTCCATAACTCGAAGTGGGCTTCATAGCCCAGGAAAAGCTCGCAAAGGGCAACAAAACCCAGGATGTGCAGGACAGAGGCTGGCATAAGGTTGTGCAGTTGGAGGCTGTAATACTCCAGGAGTCCTCGGAGGAAAGGGTGGATTGGAAACCCGACGCCTCTCAACAAGTAGGGTACGAAGCATACCCGTTCCCCCCTATTTGGATTGGGGAAATTTTCCGCCAGAGCTTCACCTGTGAAGGAGGTCAATCCTGCTCGAACAGGGACCAGATCCGCGGGGGGAAGGAATCCCTGTGTTTGGAGCTTAATCAACTGCTCGTGGGATACCGAACATCTCTCCCAATCGCCTTTTTCGGAGCCGCGAGGGCGGGATGAAGAACTGGGGATGCCAGTCATGTTGAATGGTTTGCTCTGGCAAGACTCTAAGGATTTTCCGCTGGGTGTGGAATGGATCTGAGATCTAATCCCCTTAAATAGAGGCCTTTCTTGCGTGGATGGGGGGTTGTGCGCAAAAAATACCCCGACCTCTCGTATTCGCTCGACACGTGGAAGCAGAAGGTGTGGAGGAACAGAAGCCGTTGGGTGTGACATTAAATGGAAGGCCGAATACAGCTCTCTAAGTCAGGTACTTTGAAGTGATCGGAGGAGGAACCCACCTTGCAATGCCGAAGACAATCTGCGCGCCGGACACCTCGCCATTGAAGCCTTGTTCAGGGGCTACTGAGGGAGTCCACGATCGTCCGACCTGTTGGACATGGGCCGGACTGATGGACCGTGAAGATACGAGACAGAAGACTCTTTGCCGTGTCCGGATGGGACTCTCCTTGGCGTGGATGGCAAGCTTGGTGTTCGGATATGAAGATTCCTTTCTCTGTAACCGACTTTGTACAACCTTAGTCCCCTTCGGTGTCTATATAAACTGGAGGGTTTAGTCCGTAGAGGCAATCATAATCATACAAGCTAGACTTCTAGGGTTTTAGCCATTACGATCTCGTGGTAGATCAACTCTTGTAATACTCATATTCATCAAGATCAATCAAGCAGGAAGTAGGGTATTACCTCCATAGAGAGGGCCCGAACCTGGGTAAACATCATGTCCCCTATCTCCTGTTACCATCGACCTTAGACGCACAGTTCGGGACCCCCTACCCGAGATCCGCCGGTTTTGACACCGACAGCCCCGACAAGTTGCATGCATGCATAAGCATCTCATGAACATCGCATGTTCATGATGATAAGACCGCATCTGCCATCATTTCCATCTGCATAAAACTGCAGGTTCCTGCCAAGAACTTGGCCTCTAAGGGAAGCTGGAAAGAAGAACCAACACTGCGATCTCCGGGAAGCCAAACAGATAAGTTATATCTCTTGTCGATACGTGTTCTGTAAGCAAAGACTTGTGCATAAGAGAACCTCGCCACTTTTGAAACTTAGGTGCTCCCATCCCTTGACGCGAACGTTGCTTCAGTCAGGATGGTCGCAGTGCCCTTTGATGAAAAAAGGTTGGCGGGGGGCTGGTCCCTCATCGCAATTTGTGCCCAGTAGGCTTAATTCCCTGGCAACAAAATAGAGGGTACCGACAGGATAACCTGCTGAAAGGATCGAGAAGAGGTGTCTAGAGGCGGGTGAATAGACTCTTAACAAAGAAAAGTAGCAGTTTTTAAATTTCTTCAAGTTAAGGAGGAGTTTTAGCACAAGTTTAAACATTCACAATACATTTCAAGCAAGCATGGCAAGAGTATATGAGCAGCGGAAAGTAAAGCATGCAAGTTGCAAGAATGTAAAGGGATGGGATTGGAGTATGCAACCACAATTGGAGACACCGATATTTTTGGCGTGGTTCCGATACGTGGTGCTATCGTACATCCATGTTGATGGAGACTTCAACCCACGAAGGGTAACGGTTGCGCGAGTCCACAGAGGGCTCCACCCACGCAGGGTCCACGAAGAAGCAACCTTGTCTATCCCACCATGGCCATCGCCCACGAAGGACTTGCCTCACTATGGTAGATCTTCACGAAGTAGGCGATCTGCTTGCCCGTACAAACTCCTTGGTTCAACTCCACAATCTTGACGGAGGCTCCCAAGTGACACCTAACCAATCTAGGAGACACCACTCTCCAAAAGGTAATAAATGGTGTGTTGATAACGAACTCCTTGCTCTTGTGCTTCAAATCATAGTCTCCCCAACACTCAACTCTCTGTCACAGATTTGGATTTGGTGGAAAGATGATTTGAGTGGAAAGCAACTTGGGGAAGGCTAGAGATCAAGATTCTTGTGGTTGGAATGGAATATCTTGGTCTCAACACATGAGTAGGTGGTTCTCTCTCAGAAAATGTATGTTGGAAGTGTAGGCACGTTCTGATGCTCTCTCCACGAATGAAGAGTGGGTGGAGGGGTATATATAGCCTCCACACAAAATCTAGCCGTTGCACACAATTTACCAAACTCTGTGGGACCGAATCATGAAACTCAGTCGGACCGATTTAGTTCAAAATGTGAACGTTTGGATTTTCGGTGGGACCGATATGATCAATTCGGTGGGACCGATGTGCTAGTGTTAGGGTAAAACCTCAACTCGGTTTGACTGATTACACAAACTCAGTGGGACCAATTTTGGTAATAAGCTAAACAGAGAGTTGGTTAGGCAAACTCGGTGGAACCGATTGCACATCACGGTGAGACCGAAGTTAATGCAAAAGGCACCACAGAGTTTGCAAGCCCATCTCGGTGAGACCGAGATCCCATCGGTGAGATCAAACTGATTAGGATTTCTGGCAGTGGCTATGTCAAGTGAACATGGTGGCGCCGGGTAGATCAAATCAGTGGGGCCGAGTTTGACTTTTGGTTTGGGACATATGTGGATATGAGACAGTGGTTGAGGGCTTTGGAGCATATCACTAAGCCCTTTGAGCAAGCAAGCCATTAAGCAACACCTCATCCCCTTTTAATAGTATTGGATTTCCTATGGACTCAATGTGATCTTGGATCACTAAAATGAAAATGTAGAGTCTTGAGCTTTTGCCAATCTTCCGTCCTTAACATCTTGAAGGGGTTCCACATCCTCTTGTCCACGCCACTCCACTGTTGAACTCATTTGAAATATACTACATAAAATTATTAGTCCAACAAGAGATCTGTTGACATTAATTACCAAAATCACCCAGAGAGCACTTGTGCTTTCAATCTCCCCCTTTTTGGTAATTGATGACAACATACATCAAAGCTTTAGACAAAGATATAAAGAATAGAAAGTAAAGCTTTGGAAGGACATGTAACATGCATAGGCTCCCCCTACATGTATGCAAACATGTAAATATAGAATATAAGTGCATGTGAATGCATAAACATGATAGATCAAGCAATGTGTTACATGTATCTTGGCTATATGCATCAGAGCAAATGATGTGGATAAAGGAAGTGTACCTTCATGTTCATGAGTCCTTCTTGCAAACAATACGTACATCAGCAAGAGATCATCATGCACATTAGTGTGATGCATATACTTACCTTGTGGTCTTGAGCTAGCTTTGGAAGAAATGAACCTCAGTAAACAAGGTTAGATAACACAGAAACATCAACTAAACAGAGCAAGAATAGCAAACCACAAGAGTACCAAGATTGGGATGACATGTAGAGAGTGAGTACTAGGTACACTATTGGATATAGACATGTCCCCAAAAGGTAAAGATATGCAATGAATTCAAAGATTGCCTTCCCTGAGAAGTCTTTCTCCCCCTGAATATTATATTGGATAATGGGAGAATATAGGGAAAAGAAAATCATAGCAAAACAAATCAGAGCACAATAATCATAACACAAACTAACATGTCTTTCCCCTCTTAAAGACATGTGACTTCTCTCCTCTTAAATACCAAGCATCTGGGGCTCTCTCTCTTCGATGTGATTAAGCACTCTCCCCCTTTGAAGTGATTAAGCTTTGATGTGATCTCTCTCTCCCCCTTTTACATCAATTTCCAAGAAGGGATCTTCTGGAGTGTGAGTACAAATAGGTTTGATCCTTGAGTCACAAAACAAAGCAGCATATAAAATGTGATGCAGGTAGAGGACAAGAATCATTGAGTGGATCTGGAACAAATATGTAAGATGCAAATGACAAAGTGTCTTCTCAGTGTTGAAATCGGTTACACCGAGTTGTTTTCTTTGGTGGCACCGAAATGGTTCGGTTTGACCGAAAGAGGCAATCTGGTGTGTCCGAGTTCAACACAGAGAGAACATTTGTCACCTCAGCTCACTAGGAAAATAAGATCTCACAAAGATTTGCAAGGAATTTACTGCAATGAATTGGATGCAAAGAATGCAGAACATAAAAGAGAAAATAAAGAGATCTAGATGAAGTTTATTTTTTGAATAAATAAAGGGAACAAGTATGCAAGAAACAAATGCAAGAACACAACAAAACACTAGAGAACTTCATCTAGAATTGGTCGGCGACAAAGTCACCTATGTTAGAGTATATTGACTGAGGAGTCAAGTGAGAACACTTGATCGTAGGTCATACTCATCGTTTAAGCTCAAAATGGGGTTACCATTTTTCATTTAAGCATTTTGATGTATTCACATATTGTTGAGCTGCTTTGACCCATGACTTGGGGTAAAGCTTCTCTAAGATGGAATAACATACCTTGGGTGGTGGTGTTGAACTTGATCATGTAGTTGAACTTGTGTAGGATGCTCAAGGTTTATGTAGCTCATCAAGAGTTGGGAGCACCACTTGTAGTTTGAGTTCATCTCCCTACATGGGTTAGTATTGCAAGGAAGAGCACTTGTGTATGCAAAATGACAATCATGAAATGTGATACCAAATGAAATTTCATATAGAGAAATTGTCAAAGGATATGTTGAAGGATTTCATGCTTCCTTGACTTCAACCACCATATTGTAGTGACTTGGTGATGTAGCGATTGCTCAACATGTGAGTGATTTGCAATCTCATAGACTTAGATTCATCCAAGTACCTACAAGGGTTAGATATCATACAAGGGTACAAGTATATCCAAGACATATGATCATCATCATATGAGAAGTATCAAGGATTAGTCAAAGGCTCATGCCTTGCACGTATCCAAATGGAGTTTCTACTCCAAGTTTGAGGCATCAATGATGTTCAATTCACCTCTCAAACGGCAAAATACTTTCTCATCAAGCGGTTTGGTGAATATATCCGCCAATTGCTTATCGGTACGGACATGTTTAAGATCAATGTCCCCTTTAGCAGCATGATCTCGAATGAAATGGTGACGAACTTCAATATGCTTAGTTCGAGAATGTTGCACGGGATTGTGAGCAATTTTAATAGCACTTTCATTGTGACAAAGCAATGGAACATGTTTCACATATATGCCATAATCTTTAAAAGTTTGGGTCATCCAAACTAATTGAGCACAACATGAACCGGCGGCAATGTATTCCGCTTCGGCGGTGGATAAGGATACCGAGTTTTGTTTCTTGGAGGACCAAGACACAAGAGATTTACCAAGAATTGACAAGTACCCAAAGTGGACTTTCTATCAACCTTGTCACTGTCATAGTCCGAGTCGGAGTAGCCAACAAGATCAAAAGAGGACCTCTTAGGATACCAAATGCCAAAATTTGGTGTATGAATTAAGTGTCTCACTATCCTTTTCACAGCCTTAAGATGACATTCTTTGGGGGCCGCTTGATATCGTGAACACATGCACACACTTATCAGAATATCGGGACGGGAGGCACATAGATATAACAATGAACCAATCATAGAGCGATAAACTTTTTGGTCAACCGGCTCGCCATCCTTGGTCAAGTCAAGATGTCCACTAGTAGGCATGGGTGTATTCATACCTTTGCATTCTTGCATGTTGAACTTCTTGATTAAGTCCTTGGTGTACTTTATTTTAGGAACAAAGGTGCCTTCCTTAGTTTGCTTGATTTGCAAACCAAGAAAGAACTTGAGTTCACTCATCATAGACATCTCGAACTTCTCCAGCATTAGCTTTCCAAACTTTTCACTAAAATGGGGGTTAGTCGAACCAAATATGATATCATCAACATAAATTTGGCACACAAATAATTCACCATTATCCCTTTTAGTAAAAAGAGTAGAATCAATCTTTCCAATCTCAAAGCCTTTCTCAATAAGGAACTTGGTCAAGCATTTATACCATGCTCTAGGAGCTTCTTTAAGACCATAAAGAGTTTCGTGAAGTTTGTAAACATGGTCGGGTTTCTTAGGATTGACAAAGCCGGGAGGTTGTTTAACATAAACTTCCTCCTCAATTTCACCATTTAGAAAAGCACTTTTAATGTCCATTTTGTACAAGGTGATATCATGGTGATTAGCATTGGCAAGTAAGATGCGGATTGACTCAAGTCTAGCAACGGGGGCATATGTCTCACCATAGTCCATACCTTCGACTTGAGTGTAGCCTTGGGAGACAAGACATGCTTTGTTGCGAATGACTTGCCCATCTCCGTCTTGCTTGTTGCGAAATACCCATTTGATACCGATGATGTTGTGGTTGTTGTCGGGCTTCTCGACCACTGTCCACACTTGGTTTCTCTCAAAGTTGTGTAGCTCTTCATGCGTGGCATTTATCCAATCCGGATCTTCCAATGCTTCTTCAACCTTCATAGGTTCAATGCTGGAGATGAATGAATAATGTTCACAAAAATTAGCCAAATGAGTTTTAGAGCGAGTGATTCTCCCGGTTTGGATATCATTGAAGATTTGTTTGACGGGATGGTCTCTTGAGACTCTTGCTCGTACTCGTGAGAGCTTTTGCTTGGGTCGGGGTGGAACATCTTCTTCATCATCTTGTTCTTGGCCTTCTTCATTGTTGATGTTGGCGTTCTCTTGTCGAGGTGGAGAAGTAGGTTGATGAGGTTCATCTTGGTGTAGTTCCTTGTTTTCTTCATCTTGACGTGTCCCACTTGTGGATGCTTCCATGTCAACTCTTGGTTCACCTTGTCGTGAGGTAGAAGCTTCCACTTGGACGGACGAGGTACTCTCCTTCACCTCCGTTGGACGAATCTTGCCAATAGACAAGTCTTGGATTGCTTCCGAAGGGTCTTTGTCTCCTACATCAATTGGCAATTGCTCTACTTGTGAGCCATTAGATTCATCAAACTTCACATCTACCGTCTCTTCAACCTTTCGGGTGAAATTGTTGTAGACACAGTAAGTGTGAGAGTTTGAGCAATAACCAAGTAGGAAACCCTCATGAGATTTAGGAGTAAATTTAGAACGACAATGCTTATCAAGAATATAGCACTTTGAGCCGAATACTCGAAAGTATACAAATTGGGGTTTGTTACCGGTGAGAAGCTCGTATGCCGTCTTGTCGAGTATCTTGTGAAGATACAAGCGATTTGTTGCACGACAAGCTGTCTCAACCGCTTCCGCCCAAAAGTGTTTCGGCGTCTTGTACTCGTCGAGGATCGTTCTCGCCATCTCAATAAGAGTCCGGTTCTTCCTCTCAACAACTCCGTTTTGTTGAAGCATGTACGTAGCCAAGAACTCATGTGAAACCCCTTCTTCGTCAAGAAAGGTATCCACATTTGTGTTCTGAACTCCGTTCCGTTGTCGCTGCGAACCTTCTTGATCTTCACTTCAAATTGATTTTGGGCCTTCCTTGCGAAGTTCTTGAAGATATTTTGGACCTATGATTTATCATCAAGAAAGAACACCCACGTAAATCTTGAAAAACCATCGACTATGAATAGACCAAATGAGTTTCCACCGAGACTTTTGTATGCATTGTGACCAAAGAGATCCATATGAAGTAGCTCGAGTGGTCTTCTCGTGGTCATGATGTTCTTCACGGGGTGACTTCCTCCAACTTTTCTTCCTGCTTGACAAGCACTGCACAATCTATCCTTGTCAAATATAACATCTTTTACTCAAAGTATATGATCACCTTTAATAAGTTTATCAAGATTTCGCATGCCCACATGACCTAATCTTCTATGCCACAACCAGCCTATAGAAGATTTAGCAATTAAGCAAGTTCTAGGTTGAGCCTTTTTATTGAAATCAACAATGTAAAGATCACCTCTACGTATACCGGTAAAGACCATATTGTGGTTATCTCTACGAAACACTTGGCAATCTACTTCAATGAATAGGACATTGAAACCAAAGTCATCAAGTCTAGATACGGAAAGTAAATTGTAGCCAAGAGATTCAACGAGCATAACATTTTGTATGGAGCTATCATGTGAGATGGCCACCTTATCAAGGCCAACCACCTTACTCTTTGAGTTATCACCAAAAGTGACATACTTTCGAGGGACGTCGTTTTCAGCAAGCTCACGAAACATATACTTATCTCCGGCCATGTGATCGGTACATCCACTATCAAGGACCCATTCCTTTCCTCCAGCCATGTAGCCGTGAAGATTAGCCATAAGACCGAAGTGTCTCATAGACTCGTCGAGATCAAAGTCACTATCATCATCCTCATCATAGTATCCATGTTAAACACCGTCTTGTGATGGATCAATTCCTAGAGAGAGTGATTCATTAGATAAATGATCATCACAATGTTCATCTTTATGAATTCTAATGGCTTCGGAGATGATATTGCTAATGATTCCAACATCTCCTTTGGCACACATAAGGCTAGTAAGCTCAAATAGACAATCACCAAACATAGGATCATTGGAATTCACCTTACTCTAGGCAATAGACTTATGAAGAATTTCATCTAAGTTTTGCAAGAATAGTTTGGAAATCGTTCCTCAAGAAATCTCCATATAGTGTAGGCACAATCAAGAGTAGGCAAGCAACCAATCAAGTTTCTAGGAAAACCTCTAGTGATAAGATTAACAGTTCTAAGGTTGCGGATCATGTCAATAGACTCATCAAGGGTAGGATGCAAAGGATCAACATGAGGTGCACAAGGGCTAGTAATGTACTTGTTCAAATGATATTCATTGAAAATCTCACCACTCATGAAAGAACTCTCGATCAAGTATAGGCACTCTACGTCTAAGACTCCCCAACGTAGACTCATCCATCTTCCTCCAAAGGTGTTTAAACCAAAGCAATGGAGACCAATGCTCTGATACCAATTGAAAGGATCAAGAAAAGGTGTCTAGAGGGGGGTGAATAGACTCTTAACAAAGAAAAGTAGCAGTTTTTAAATTTCTTCAAGTTAAGGTGGAGTTTTAGCACAAGTTTAAACATTCACAACACATTTCAAGCAAGCATGGCAAGAGTATATGAGCAGCAAAAAGTAAAGCATGCAAGTTGCAAGAATGTAAAGGGATGGGATTGGAGTATGCAAACGCAATTGGAGACACGGAGATTTTTGGCGTGGTTCCGATAGGTGGCGCTATCGTACATCCACGTTGATGGAGACTTCAACCCATGAAGGATAACGGTTGCCCGAGTCCACGGAGGGCTCCACCCACGAAGGGTCCACGAAGAAGCAACCTTGTCTATACCACCATGGCCATTGCCCATAAAGGACTTGCCTCACTTGGGTAGATCTTCATGAAGTAGGAGATCTCCTTGCCCTTACAAACTCCTTGGTTCAACTCCACAATCTTGACGGAGGCTCCCAAGTGACACCTAACCAATCGAGGAGACATCACACTCCAGAAGGTAATAGATGGTGTGTTGATGATGAACTCCTTGCTCTTGTGCTTTAAATGATAGTCTCCCCAACACTCAACTCTCTCTCGCAGATTTGAATTTGGTGGAAAGACGATTTGAGTGGAAAGCAACTTGGGGAAGGCTAGAGATCAAGATTCTTGTGGTTTGAATGGAATATCTTGGTCTCAACACATGAGTAGGTGGTTCTCTATCAGAAAATGTATGCTGGAAGTGTAGGCACGTTCTGATGGCTCTCTCCACGAATGAAGATGGGTGGAGGGGTATATATAGCCTCCACACAAAATCTAGCCGTTACACACAATTTACCAAACTCGGTGGGACCGAATCATGAAACTCGGTCTGACTGATTTAGTTCAAATTGTGAACGTTAGGATTTTCGGTGGGACCGATATGACTAACTTGGTGGGACCGATGTGCGAGGGTTAGGGTAATACCTCAACTCGGTTTGTCCGATTACACAAACTCGGTGGGACTGATTTTGGTAATAAGCTAAACAGAGAGTTGGTCAGGCAAACTCGGTGGGACCAATTGCACATCTCAGTGAGACCGAAGTTAATGCAACAGGCACCAGAGAGTTTGCAAGCCCATCTCGGTGAGACCGAGATCCCATCGGTGAGACCGAACTGATTAGGGTTTCTGGCAGTGTTTGTGTCAAGTGAACTTGGTGGCGCCGGGTAGATCAAATCGGTGGGGCCGAGTTTGACTTTTGGTTTGGGACATATGTGGATATGTGAAAGTGGTTGAGGGCTTTGGAGCATATCACTAAGCACTTTGAGCAAGCAAGCCATTAAGCAACACCTCAACCCCTTTTAATAGTATTGGCTTTCCTATGGATTCAATGTGATCTTGGATCACTAAAATGAAAATGTAGAGTCTCGAGCTTTTGAGCTTTTGCCAATCTTCTGTCCTTAGCATCTTCAAGGGGTTCCACATCCTCTTGTCCACGCCACTCCACCGTTGAACTCATCTGAAATATACTAGATAAAAGTATTAGTCCAACAAGAGATATGTTGACATTAATTACCAAAATCACCCAGGGAGCACTTGTGCTTTCACCTGCCGGGGGAAACTCGTTTATTTAAAAATAAAGAGGCATTCCACCTCTGCATGGACATGTACATGCGCGAGTCCCCGACAAGGTTCATCTTTTTCATTAATATGCTGATCAAACAAGTAAAGACCTTACAGGACAAGGCATGGATTCAAGAGATTACATTATTTGAACTAAATTTGGTGAGTGCCTACAGATTTAAGATTGAAGAAACATAAGTTCCCCTTAATCTCCTCTTTTCGTTTTCCCTCCACCAGGTATTGCGGTGGGAAGAGGAGAGGACTAAAGAAACACACAAGCAGGAGCTCATCCCTGCCACAGCCTGCCGGGCACAGCCTGACAAGATAAGGAGTGGCGAGGCTACGAAGGAGGGGCACGGAGAGTAGCGCGGCGGTGCCCTGGTCACCACCTCCAAGACCAGCAAGATGGCCCGGCTTGAGCACCGGTGGAGTCATCCACCAAAGCTCAGCTGGAAGATTGCTGGAGGGCAGCCGAAGTCACCAAGGGAACATCCCTCCCCGACTATCACCCAAAGAGACTGGTGATGATGGTGCCAGGGAGGGAGAGGAAGAGCGGAAAGACGAGGCGGCAGGTCGCCAGTAGGAGGCGAAGGCGTCAGCTCCATCGTACTCCAACCTGACGCCCTACCACCCGCCTCCTCCGTCTTCCCTCGTTTTCCGCCCTAGAAGATTAATTTCACAATTAAAGCAAATTACCATCCTGTTTAAGACTCTCAAAATAATATAAGTGAAGCATGAGAGTTCAACAATTTCTATAAAATATAACCACCGCCGTGCTCTAAAAGATATAAGTGAAGCACTAGAGCAAAACTATATAGCTCAAAGAATATAAGTGAAGCACATAGAGTATTCTAACAAATTCCGAATCATGTGTCTCTCTCTCAAAAGGTGTGTACAGCAAGGATGATTGTGGCAAAGTAACAAATAAAGACTCAAATCATACAAGACGCTCCAAGCAAAACACATATCATGTGGTGAATAAAAATATAGCTCCAAGTAAATTTACCGATGGATGAGGACGAAAGAGGGGATGCCTTCCGGGGCATCCCCAAGCTTTGGCTTTTTGGTGTCCTTAGATTATCTTGGGGTGCCATGGGCATCCCCAAGCTTAGGCTCTTTCCACTCCTTGTTCCATACTCCATCAAAGCTTTACCCAAAACTTGAAAACTTCACAACACAAAACTTAACAGAAAATCTCGTGAGCTCCGTTAGCGAAAGAAAACAAAACACCACTTCAAGGTATTGTATTGAACTCATTATTTATTTATATTGGTGTTAAACCTACTGTATTCCAACTTCTCTATGGTTTATAAACTATTTTACTAGCCATAGATTCATCAAAATAAGCAAACAACACACGAAAAACAGAATCTTAAAAAACAGAACAGTCTATAGTAATCTGTAACTAACGCAAACTTATGGAACTCTAAAAATTCAGCCAAAATAGGAAGACCTAAATAATTTGTTTATTGATCTGCTTAAATTGGAATCAATATTATATCACGTTCTGGTAATTTTTGACAATTGTTTTCGTGAACAGAAAGTTTCTGGAATTTTCAGCAAGATCAAGTAACTATCATCCAAGAAGATCCTATAGGTTTAACTTGGCACAAACATTAATTAAAACATAAAAACAAATCTAACCAGAGGCTAGATCAAAGATTTGGTCCTAAAAAGAAGCAAAAAGAAAAAAACTAAAAATAAAATTGGGTTGCCTCCCAACAAGCGCTATCGTTTAACGCCCCTAGCTAGGCATAAAAACACGGATAGATCTAGGTATTGCCATCTTTGGTAGGCAATTCTTCAATATGGCGCCTATCACCCCTAGGGGTTTCTTCGTTTTTATTAATAATCAAACTTCTAGGAACGAAATCAAAGAAATCTCTTGTGGCAAAAGGTTCCTTAAGGATAGCAAAAAGATCGGGGTGAACACTTATGGATTTAAGCTCCGCCTTACCTTTACTAGAAGTTTCACCCATATTCTTAGGAACATACATTAACTTGGCAAGCTTAGCATTAGAAGAAGTGTTTTTCACGAAAGAAATGGCAGATCCTAGGTTAGTAATAATATCCTCAATTTTATTAATTCTAGTGGAATCTTGATCTATCCTTTCATTAACCATGGGTTCCTTTTCTTTAAAAAATTTAAGAGCAACTCCTACCTTAGATCCGTATTGGGTAATTTGATTATGGATCTTTTTATCCAAATTTTTAATCAACTCTACGGTGGCCATTTTGTTTTCAATAATTTCAAGCCGTTGCATCACATGTTCCAAAGTTAAAATAGTTCCATTAACCAAAAGAGGTGGTGAGCCAAACAAACCTATCATAGCATTATAAGAATCAAACGTATGGCTACCCAAAAAGTTTCCTCCGGTAATGGTATCAAGAATATATCTATGTGTAACGCCCACGATGCGGCTATATCTCCCACGTGTCGAGGCATGACTTAGAGGCATAACCGCATAGTGGTTTTGTCGCAAGAAGGGTCATCTTCACACAATCCCATGTAATGAACAAGAATGGGATAAAGAGTTGGCTTACAATCGCCACTTCACACAATACATAAATATAATTCATACATCATCCAAAATACAATCATATAGACCAACTACGGTCAAGATCCAAATGAAAATAAGACAACCCCAAATGCTAGATCCCCGATCGTCCCAACTGGGCTCCACTACTGATCATCAGGAAAAGACACATAGTAACGACCACGTTCCTCGTCGAACTCCCACTTGAGATCGACGCCATCATCTGCACTGGCATCATCGGCACCTGCAACTGTTTTGGTAGAATCTGTGAGTCACGAGGACTCAGCAATCTCACACCTGCGAGATCAAGACTATTTAAGCTTATAGGAAAGAAGGTGTAGTGAGGTGGAGCTGCAGCGGCAATAAGCATATATGGTGGCTAACATACGCAAGAGAGAGCGAGAAGAGAAGCAACGGAACGGTCGTCATCTAGCAATGACCAAGAAGTGATCCTGAACTCCTACTTACGTCATACATAACTCAGACCGTGTTCACTTCCCGGACTCCGCCGAGAAGAGACCATCACGGCTACACACGCAGTTGATATATTTTAATAGGGGTCAAGTGACAAGTTCTCTACAACTGGACATTAACAAATTCCCATCTGCCTCATAACCGCGGTCACGGCTTTCGAAAGATAATACCCTGCAGGCGTGTCCCAACTTACCCCATCATAAGCTCTCACGGTCAACGAAGGATAAACCTTCTCCCAGAAAGACCTGATCAGTCTCGGAATCTCGGTTTACAAGACATTTCGACAATGGTAAAACAAGACCAGCAAAGCCGCCCGAATGTGCCGAAAAATCCCAATAGGAGCTGCACATATCTCGTTCTCAGGGCACACCAGATAAGCAAAGCGTACAGGTACCAACATAACCCAAGTTGCCAAGGGACGGTCCCGCACGGTGCTCTAGTTTGGACCAGCACTCAATGGAACACTGGCCCGGGGGTTAAAATAAGATGACCCTCGGGCTCGCGAAAACCCGGGGGAAAAAGGCTTAGGCGGCAAATGGTAAAACCAAAGTTGGGCCTTGCTAGAGGAGTTTTATTCAAGGCGAACTGTCAAGGGGGTCCCATAAATCACCCGACCGCGTAAGGAACGCAAACTCAAGGAACATAATCCCGGTATAACAGTAACTAGGGAGGCAAGAGTGGAACAAAACACCAGGCATAAGGCCGAGCCTTCCACCCTTTACCAAGTATATATAGATGCATTAATTAAATAAGAGATATTGTGATATCCCAACATATCCATGTTCCGACATGGAACAAACTTCAACTTCACCTGCAACTAGCAACGCTATAAGAGGGGCTGAGCAAAAGCGGTAACTTAGCCAAACAACGGTTTGCTAGGAAAGGATGGTTAGAGGCTGACATGGCAAAATGGGAGACATGATATAGCAAGTGATAGGTAGCGCAGCATGGCAATAGAGCGTACAACTAGCAAAACAAAGATAGAAGTGATTTCGAGGGGTGGTCATCTTGCCTGCAAGGTTCTCAGAGTTGTCGAAAGCTTGATCCTCGTAAGCGTACTCAACAGGTTCCTCGTTCACGAACTCGTCTCCCAGCTCTACCCAAGACAAGCTCACAAAGGTGGCCATGGTTCTTCCAACTCTGGCTATCAGAACAAGTCTCAGAATCAAGTTCCAAAGTCCAATGCTCCTTATCACCGTCCACTCTCAGAGGTGACTTGCAACAAATGTCAGCAGAAAGGTCACTATGCTAACAAGTGCTTCAACCAAAGGCTCCTTCCTCCTCCTCCTCCTGTCAGATCTTCCAGCAATGCAGTGGTCAAGCATAATCCAAAGTCTGCTAAGGTGAACATGATGAACGCAGCTCAAGCGGAGGAATCTACTGATGTGATAATGGGTAATCTTCCTGTTAATGATATTCCTGCAAAAGTTCTTTTTGATACTGGTGCATCGCTTTGTTTCATGTCAAGACCGTTTTTTGCCAAGCATGAGTTTTCCTGGACTTATCTGGATAAACCATTGGGTGTTATTTCTCCGGGGAAGTCAATGAGAGCCAACTCGATAGTTCCGGATGATTCCATCAAGATGGGAAACTATAAATTTCTGTCTTCTCCAGTTGTTCTTGGTGACTCGGATATTGATCTTATTCTCAGGATGGACTGGCTTTCTAAGCACAAGGCTCAACTTGATTGTGCTGCCAGGGAAATTCAATTGACACACTCTTCTGAGGATGTGATTATTTATGCCGCTCGTGATGAAACCATTCGGTTTTTCTCTCTCAATGAGAAGGGCGAATTGAATGCCATCTCTCAAATTCCAGTCGTTTGTGAGTATCAAGATGTCTTTCCAGAAGAGCTTCCGGGTATGCCTCCTCATCGGCCAGTTGAGTTCGTTATCGAACTAGAGCCTGGCACTGAACCCGTTTGCATGCGTCCATACAAGCTTGGACCCAACGAGCTGAAGGAATTGAAGAAACAGCTCGATGAACAAGAGCGTCTGGGTTTGATCAGACCGAGTTCTTCCCCATGGGGTTGTGGTGTTCTTTTTGTCAAGAAGAAGGATGCCACGGACCGACTTTGTGTCGACTACCGTCCATTGAACAAGAAGGCAATCAAGAACAAGTATCCACTTCCCAACATCAATGAGCTTTTCGAGCAACTCAAAGGTGCTAAAGTATTCTCTAAGCTTGACCTTCGTATGGGTTATAATCAGATTCGCATTCGTGAAGAAGATATCCCTAAGACAGCATTCAGAACAAGCTTTGGTTCTTATGAATATACTGTCGTGTCTTTCGGCCTTGTCAATGCTCCTCCAGTGTTCTCTCGGATGATGAATTTCATCTTCAACCCATATACCAATGAATTCATCCTGGTGTACCTCGATGATATCTTGGTTTTCTCCAAGAATAAGAAGGACCATGCCAAACATTTGCGATTGGTGCTCGACAAGCTCAGGGAGTATCAATTCTATGCGAAGTTCTCTAAATGTGAGTTTTGGCTCGATGAAGTTCTTTTCCTTGGTCACATCATCTCTGCTAAGGGCATCGCTGTTAACCCCGAGAAGGTGTCCGCAATTGTGAATTGGGAACCTCCTCAGAATGTCAAGCAGCTCCGCAGTTTTCTTGGTCTTGCAAGCTATTGCCGAAGATTCGTTGAGAATTTCTCCAAGATTGCAAAGCCTCTTTCCAACCTCCTCCGGAAGCATGTGAAGTACATCTGGTCTCCTGAGTGTGACGTTGCTTTCAACACTCTCAAAGAGAAACTCGTCACAGCTCCTGTCTTGACTCCTCCTGATGAATCCAAGCCGTTTGAAGTTTTCTGTGATGCTTCTCTCCAAGGTCTCGGTGCTGTGTTAATGCAAGAGAAGAAAGTTGTGGCCTATACCTCTTGTCAGTTGAAGCCCAACGAGAAGAACTACCCCACTCACGATCTTGAGTTGGCGGCAGTTGTCCATTCATTAATAACGTGGAGACATCTCTTGTTGGGAAGACAAGTGGACATTTTCACCGATCACAAGAGTCTCAAGTACATCTTCACTCAGTCCAACCTCAACCTCAGGCAGACTCGATGGGTCGAAATGATTCAAGAGTACAATCCGAGTATTGAATATACTCCAGGCAAAGCAAATGTCATTGCAGATGCTTTAAGCAGGAAGGCTTATTGCAACAGCTTAATTCTCAAGCCTTTCCAACCGGATCTTTGTGAAGCTTTCCGCAAGCTGAATCTCCAAGTTGTTCCTCAAGGCTTTCTTGCCAACCTCATAGTCTCTCCTACTTTGGAAGATCAAATTCGTGAGGCACAACTCCTTGATGCCATGGTGAAGAACGTGAAACGTGGTATCGACAAGGGTCTTTCCAAATACAAGTGCTATCGCATTGATGACAGAGACACTTTATTCTTCGAGGACCGGATTGTGGTTCCTAAAGGTGATCTAAGGAAAGTCATAATGAACGAGGCGCACAATTCTCTCATGTCCATTCATCCTGGAAGTACGAAGATGTTCCATGATCTCAAGCAGTCGTATTGGTGGACTCGAATGAAGCGAGAGATCGCTCAATTCGTGAATGAATGTGATGTCTGTCGAAGGGTGAAAGCAGAACACCAACGACCAGCTGGTCTCCTCCAACCTCTTGCTATCCTAGAATGGAAGTTTGATCATATCTTAATGGACTTCGTGACTGGTTTTCCCAAGTCCAAGCGCGGAAATGATGCTATCTTCGTTGTCATCGACAAGCTTTCTAAAGTGGCTCATTTCCTTCCAATCAAAGAATCCAACTTGTAACGCCCACGATGCGGCTATATCTCCCACGTGTCGAGGCACAACTCAGAGGCATAACCGCATAGTGGTTTTGTCGCAAGAAGGGTCATCTTCACACAATCCCATGTAATGAACAAGAATGGGATAAAGAGTTGGCTTACAATCGCCACTTCACACAATACATAAATATAATTCATACATCATCCAAAATACAATCATATAGACCGACTACGGTCAAGATCCAAATGAAAATAAGACAACCCCAAATGCTAGATCCCCGATCGTCCCAACTGGGCTCCACTACTGATCATCAGGAAAAGACACATAGTAACGACCACGTTCCTCGTCGAACTCCCACTTGAGATCGACGCCATCATCTGCACTGGCATCGTCGGCACCTGCAACTGTTTTGGTAGAATCTGTGAGTCACGAGGACTCAGCAATCTCACACCCGCGAGATCAAGACTATTTAAGCTTATAGGAAAGAAGGTGTAGTGAGGTGGAGCTGCAGCGGCAATAAGCATATATGGTGGCTAACATACGCAAGAGAGAGCGAGAAGAGAAGCAACGGAACGGTCGTCATCTAGCAATGACCAAGAAGTGATCCTGAACTCCTACTTACGTCATACATAACTCAGACCATGTTCACTTCCCGGACTCCGCCGAGAAGAGACCATCATGGCTACACACACAGTTGATGTATTTTAATAGGGGTCAAGTGACAAGTTCTCTACAACCGGACATTAACAAATTCCCATCTGCCTCATAACCGTGGGCACGGCTTTCGAAAGATAATACCCTGCAGGGGTGTCCCGACTTAGCCCATCATAAGCTCTCACGGTCAACGAAGGATAAACCTTCTTCCAGAAAGACCCGATCAGTCTCGGAATCCCGGTTTACAAGACATTTCGACAATGGTAAAACAAGACCAGCAAAGCCGCCCGAATGTGCCGACAAATCCTAATAGGAGCTGCACATATCTCGTTCTCAGGGCACACCGGATAAGCGAAGCATACAGGTACCAACATAACCCAAGTTGCCAAGGGACGGTCCCGCACGGTGCTCTAGTTTGGACCAGCACTCAGAGGAACACTGCCCGGGGTTTAAAATAAGATGACCCTCGGGCTCGCGAAAACCCGGGGGAAAAAGGTTTAGACGGCAAATGGTAAAACAAAAGTTGGGCCTTGCTGGAGGAGTTTTATTCAAGGCGAACTGTCAAGGGGGTCCCATAAATCACCCGACTGCGTAAGGAACGCAAACTCAAGGAACATAATCCCGGTATAACAGTAACTAGGGCGGCAAGAGTGGAACAAAACACCAGGCATAAGGCCGAGCCTTCCACCCTTTACCAAGTATATATAGATGCATTAATTAAATAAGAGATATTGTGATATCCCAACATATCCATGTTCCGACATGGAACAAACTTCAACTTCACCTGCAACTAGCAACGCTATAAGAGGGGCTGAGCAAAAGCGGTAACTTAGCCAAACAACGGTTTGCTAGGAAAGGATGGTTAGAGGCTGACATGGAAAAATGGGAGACATGATATAGCAAGTGATAGGTAGTGCAGCATGGCAATAGAGCGTACAACTAGCAAAACAAAGATAGAAGTGATTTCGAGGGGTGGTCATCTTGCCTGCAAGGTTCTTAGAGTTGTCGAAAGCTTGATCCTCGTAAGCGTACTCAACAGGTTCCTCGTTCAGGAACTCGTCTCTCGGCTCTACCCAAGACAAGAACACAAACAAACGGAACCACAATCAACCACGAGAAAAGCACAAGCAACATGATGCAAAACATGTATGATATGCGAGATATGATATGCGATGCATATGCGTGCTCCGGAAGGAAAATGATGAACATAGCAGTAACTTGGCAAATCAAGCATGCCACTGGAAAGATGAGATGATTTCGGTCGAAATCGATATAAAGATCACCGGAAACGGATGCACGGTTTTCAAATGGCAAGCAAAACAAGAATGACACGAATCTGCGATTAACAGCATGATAGCACTTAAAATGCAACAAGCAACAATGCTACAGCACCCCAACATAGCAACAAAGCATATGAAAGCAATCTACAGGAGATGCTTGACAACAGATGAACACTGAGATACTGCTAGTTCACAACATAATAAGCTCAAACAAGCATGGCAAAAGTGCAAAAGATAACAGGATCACAGACTTGGCGAAAAACTGGACATGGCAGAAAACAGCATCAGGTAGCAATGTTCAGAGCACGAAAGCAACATGCTACAGGAAATTAACATAGCAAAACAAGGCATGGCAGTGGTTTACTAAATTCACATGAAAAATGTCCCTTACTGACCATAAGCCAAAAAGGACCAGAAGATATGATGGCAAGCATGCAAACATAGCAAGTTTCGTTATCAGGTTTCAGACTTAGCAGAAAACAGAGCATGGCAGAAATAATAATATGTAGGCCTCTTTTTGAGCTTGAAGCACTCACTACAAAGCAATGAACTACAAACCAAGCACACCTACAGCAAGATGGCATGTTTATGAAGCTATCCATGGCAATAACGCAAGCATAGCATGTATGGATCAACTACAAGAAGCTTGGCAAAATTGCATATCATGTTAAGAATCTGCCAGAAATATTTTATAGCAAAAGTAGAGCAAGATTGAGTCATGCTATGGCACTCCATAATTGCAAACAAGTGTAGGAATGGATCAATTACAACTATAGCTACAAAACGTCCTAACTGAACATCTCCAAAATATGCATGGGTCTCTCTGTAGCATCAAGTTTACATGGTAACAAAATAACAGCAGACAGACTTAGAGAAATCACCAAGTCCCTGAAATCAGAAATATTACGGAGCCTATTTTGCATGCTTGTGCTAGTCACCACAGATATCACAAAAATACATGGCATAAACCCTTGGAAAGATGGCATGGCATAACTCAAAACACATGTAGAGCTCATGCCCATAAGATGCACAGATTTAATGATACAAAAATGACAAATCTCCAAGTTCTGCTAAGAACCAGAAGATAACAGCAAGTAGCCCTCTTCCAACAGATATTCGGGCATCAATATGACCTCTAATGAACATGGTGCAATTGAACAAAATGAAGAGCATCACGAGGAGAACAATTTGACATATTACACGCGCGAATCGGAGCTACATGCGAGAAGTTATGCAACTATGAACAGGGGCACATAATATTAAAGATGCAAAAAACTTGGGAAATCTGAGGGGCTCGGGGTCAACCTCCGTTGACCAGATCGAGATCCGGCCCGATGGAGCTCGGGCTCGGCTCTGGATCGCCGGCGACGGCCGGAGTAGGAGGGGAAGGAGGCGGCAAACGCTGGGGAGGCGGTGGCCGGAGGAGGAAGGACGGCGGCGGCGCGCCGTGGCGCGGGCGGCGGAGGAGGACGGGCTCCGCGGCGGTGGCGGCGG
>NC_057799.1:243069084-243070420 GCF_018294505.1 Triticum aestivum
GGCGGACGGGTGCCACGTGGTGGCTCGCCACTGGCTCGGGGCGGCGGCGCGGATGTTCGGCGGGCGCTAGGGTTTAGACTGCGATTTTCGCCCACACGATCGTGATCGAACGACCTAGAGCATGGAAGAGAGTTTGGTGGGTTTTGGGCTGATTTTGAGGGGGGTTTCTGCTGGACAATCAAATGGACTTTGCGGATGCCCGGTTAACCGTTGGAGTACCAAACGACCTTCAAATGGAACGAAACTTGACCGGTGGTCTCCGGGTGGTATAAAAAGGCCACTTGACAAGCCTTGGTCCATTCCGAGAAAGTTTGTCACCCGCACACGAAAGAAAACAAGAGGGGTGCACCGGAGGAGATAGAAGCGCCGGATTGCAAAACGGACAATGGGGAAAATGCTCGGATGCAAGATACGAACACGTATGCAAATGCAATGCACATGATGACATGATATGAAAAGCATGACAAGAACAAAATGCAAAAACGAAAAAACAAAACCCGACCACGGAGGGAATATCATAGCACATAGCCGAAAATGGCAAGAGTCGGAGTTACAAATATGGCAAGTTACATGCGGGGTGTTACACTATGCCAATGGGTGATGCCTACATAAAAATTGCGAAGTAAAATGGTAGTAGATTGCTTTCTAGCAGATTTATTTTGAGCGTTACAGATTCTATACCAAGCATCTTTTAGACTTTCTCCCTCCCTTTGTTTAAAATTAAGAACTTCATTCTCGGGAGACAGAGGAGTAGATAAAGGACTAGCCATAGCGACAAAGAAGGCAAAAAAGAGGCAAACAGAAAAGAGAGGGCGAATAAAACGGCAAGGGTGAAGTGGGGGTGTGATGCCCGGATAATCATGCTACAGTGATACTCTGCTAATGATGCCACGTTACCTCCGTTACTGTTGCTAATCTATCGTTAGATCAAAACCGGTCCAAAATTCAAATTCAAAATTTGGTAAATAATAAAAGCTTTCAAACATTAAAAAAAATGTTCGGTTTGTACTAAATATTACATAGATAATTATGGTAGAAGACACAGTTTTATAAAATGCATAAATATTTTAAATTGAATAAAACAGAAGAGAAAATAAATAAAAGAAAGAAAATACAAAAGAGAAAACAAAACAAAAAGGGGAAAAGAAACCCCCCGGGGCACCGGCCCAGCAGGCCATTGGGCCAACCCACCTGGCCGGCCCACCCCGCACCCCATAACCTCCCCACTCCCCCACTCACCCACCGACACCCCCACACCCCCCCGAAATATCTTCCCCCTTCTCTCTCCCGATTGGATCGGGATCGAGAGGAGGAGGCCGCCGACGCCGCCCGGTGC
>NC_057799.1:243070612-243071199 GCF_018294505.1 Triticum aestivum
GACGCCGCCGCCTCCACCTCGTCGTGTACCCCGCCGGCCTGCCTCCCGCTCCGCCGCGTCGTCCCCGTCGACCACCCCGACCCCCACTGCCCGTCCCTACTCCCCGCCGTGAGCCGCGCCCCTCCTCTCCTTCCCCTGTTCCTCCTCGCCGTCCCCCGCCCGCGATCACCGTGCTCACCGCGTCGTGGCCATGACCGTCCGTGTCCGAGCTTCGGCCACCGCCTCGTCCATCCCCGCCGTCGACTCTGGCCATCCCCGGCCAAGCCACCGCCACCAGTCGACGTGCGGCAACGCCTGCGTCCGATCCTGACCAGCCGCGCGCCTCACCTTGCATGCCTGCGCCTGCCGCCCCTGCTGTCCCTGTCCCAGCCCTTTGTGCACGGCCGGCCCGCTCCCCACGCTGCGTCCCGCACTCGCTGCTGCGGCTTGCTGCTTCGACCGCGCCTCCTCCTACATGCTCCCTGCCGCTCGCGCCTCCCGCCTCTGCCGCCCCGCTGCTTCCTGCTCGCCGCCCCGCCTCTGCCGAGCCGCCGCGGCCACCCCCTGCTTTGCCTTCGCGCCCCACTGCGCCCTCCGCCGCACGGCGC